>NW_024729827.1:0-17496 GCF_018991925.1 Homarus americanus | reverse complement strand
TTATTCTTTCAATTATTATTTTATAAAATCCATGAACGAATGGCTCTTTAAGCAGAGACAATGAGGGATAAATAGTCACAACACAGACTGTCAACATGTTTCAATAGACTTAATTTGGGCTTTGACCGTGACACACACACACACACACACACACACACACACACACACACACATAATACTCACACACAAAAGACGCACAAATAGTCATACACAAAACGCACATATACTCATACACAAAACACACACATACAAACACATACATATGTAAAACACACGTACGTGCTCGTTCAAGTGACATTTATGCTTCGGATATTCCGGCAGAAATTTTTAGCAATCTGCAAATGTTTCATTGATTACTTCAGCCATACGCGTGCGGCCTCCACCCTAGTTATATGTTGGGGAGGCGCGAGGGAGAGAGGAAAGGGAATGAAGAGGAGGGTTTTACACCACACACACACACACACACACACACACACACACACACACGAAAAAAAGAAAAGAGCAAAATGAGAGCGATATATTAGGAGAACGAAAAGGAAAGTCCAAATAAATGAGAAGAATTAGTGGGAGGTAAGACATATATTGCCTTCATCTTCAAGTTCCATCAATCCATTGTTTGGTAAACGCCTACCCCAGATGCTTCCACGATCTTCTGTAATAAAACTTTCTTTTCCATTCAGTACCTCCAAAACTTTCTAATCTCTTCTCTCCATGTGCTGTACGAGCCAAACTTTTTTCCCCGTATTTCCTGTCAAGGAATCCAGTACAAGATCTCATTAATATACTGTTGGTTCGTTGTTCATCTGGCACCTCCATGTCCTGCCTACTGACATTTCATTTCCTTTGCCCTTACAATAACAAATCGTACTTTGGTTGGTGATCTCTCTCATTCTTTTTTTTCTGTGTATATAAACTGTACGTGTTAAGTCAGGCACATATCGTTTCATGCCTCTTTAAGTAGCCTGGAGTTTTTGTTTCATATTTGCTTTTCATTATCATGTCTCGGAACAATATGTCAGCATTAGTAGTGTGGACGGGTTACCCATTTTATATTTCAGGCAAAGTTGCACGATAACTAGGTACACTCAGCAAACGAAAGTACCGCACGGATTATGTGCGAAACACTGTGACACCATGGACGAGGGATAATGTGTGTTGGACCTGTATTATGGTGGTAGACCTGCTGTCCTTGCCTGAGGGTGTCCTCACATATCTGTTGCTGTATCATAGGTAGGTGGAAACCTTTGTCATACAGGCACGCATACCAACCCTCCCAACACATCAGGTGATGTATGGATCATGACAGAAGTCACGAGCCCCCTCCCCCCCCCCCTGCGCGATACTTCTTTTTTTTTACTGTGTGTACATATACGATGCTTATTAAAATATAACTTATTGTTAAGGCTGTCAGTCGTTGCCGACGACGACTCGGCTTCATTATGAAATCGATAATGATAATGAGTGGTGAACTAGGGATGTTGTCGACGGTGCCACTGGATGAGGCTGTGGTGTCCGATCCTTGACCAGCACACATTGGGCAGGACAGCTCTGGGTTGGGTGGAAGGTCTCTGGGAGTGTGATTGTGTCTCCTTTCCCTACATGTACATCTGGCTCTATTACGCTCGTTCTCGGGATGTTTGACGCCTTGGGTATAGGTGGAGCGCCATAGACTACGGTCGGATGCAATAGTTTCAAGATCCTTTGGAGGAATGTTACATTTTATGAGCGTCATTCTGAGCTGGTCTTTGTACCTTTTGCATTGTCCTCCAGGGTTGCGTCGTGCCTCTGGCAGCTGCACGTAGAGGATCTGGCGGGGGGAGTCGTCTGGCATGTGGATGACATGTCCCGTCCATTGCAACTGTCGCTTCACCACAAATGCCTCTTAAGCTGATAGATTTGGAGCGCTCATGCCATATAATTTATAGTTTCCCAAAGACACACTAACCCATCTGGACTTTTCTCTTGATAATACTTAAGAAATGTTCTTATGTGGGCCGCAACTGCCCTAAAGATCCAAGGGCCATGGCGGAAATTCAGAGTTATTGTATCTCTGGAATCAATGCTTCCAGGACAACTTGCAAATGGTCTATCGTACTCTAACTCCTTTTATACCCGAACTCTTTTTGTTCTCTTAAAAATGGGAGTCTATTGAGGACCATTTGAAAAAGTAAAGAAATAAAAATAAATAATATTACTGGTAGAAGATTAATTGGTATCATTGTTAAAGCTTTTGCTTTTTACATATTTTCAAAAACATATTAACAAAGGCTTTGTTCCTCTCTTTTTTCTCAGTACTTTGTTGGAGATATTTTGTAAAGGTTTGCTGGAGCCTTTACTGATTCTTATGTGATACTGACTGATTCTTCTTCTTCCTCCTCTATACTGACTGATTCTTCTTCCTCCTCCTCTATACTGACTGATTCTTCTTCCTCCTCCTCTATACCGACTAATTCTTCTTCCTCCTCTATATTCCACCACCACCACCACCACCACAACAACAACCACCACCACAACAACAACCACAACCACCACAACAGCCACAACCACCACCACAACAACAACAACCACCACCACAACAACAACCACCACCACAACAACAACACAAAAGAGAAACAACTGACTGATGAGCAATACGACACTTCCTCTCAGTGACCTCCCAACCACAACTTCCTCAATTCACATCACTGTTGTTTTCTGGCCACGATTATTTCTTTGTTTATTTTTCACACATACCTGAGCGGAACTAACCCCCCCCCCTTCATACAGGTGAGGTGGAAGCCTACGGGAAGATGGTTGAACAGGGCTTCATGGTGTGGTCTTCATGGTGAGATCAGTGTAATGTGGTCAACGTATTGTGGTCAGGTAGATATTCATTATTTATTTTATCGCTGCGAGTAACGTTACACACCTGTCACACACCTGTCACACACTTGTCATACACTTGTCTCGGTTATCTCACCTCTGCTACCTGTACGTTGAGTCTTGATTCAGTAATATACACCTGTGTCTTGGAGTCTTGAGCTGAGGTATACTGGTGAAGACAATATTGAGTGTTGTGTTTCCTGTCAGTAGAGCTTCTATATCTGCCCTACCCTGCCCTGCCCTACCCTGCCCTGCCCTGATCTGATCCTGCCCTGCCCTGCCCTGCCCTGCCCTGACCTGCCCTGCCCTGCCCTGCCCTGCCCTCCCATGACCTGACCTGACCTGACCCTGCCCTGACCCTTCCCTGACTTGCCCTTAGGTTGGTTCTAGGAGCGGGTGTTGTAGTAGAGTATTTTGATAACCTCTACTGCTTGTTATGACGCTGTGAGGTTTAGTGTAGTTATAAAGGTAGTAGTTGGGATGTGTAGTTACCTCACCGGCCGCAGTCATCACAGTGTCATTAAGCAATATGTGTTAAATTCACAAGAAAAAATCCAACAGGAACTGGGCATTATAAGAAGTGTGGAATTAAACCGCATGTTTACACAAGTACTGTATACAAGACAAATTTAAGTGACCTATTGGGTGAAAATGTATATTACTGAGTGTAGTTAAATATATTTCACTTTCAACAATACAAAGGAAATGGTTACTTAAGACTCGTAGGGAAGCTTTGTGTAATCTGGTTCAAATTTGGTAGATGCTGCTCCCACAAGTTCCTTTGTGTTAGTGAGCGGTAGTGTACTTGTTCTTATCGTAAGTCTGCTGGCAACATTGAAACACCATGAAGTCTACTGGTGTCTCTGTTATGTGATGCACTTTTTTTTCCCCCAAATTCCACTAATGACTCTGTAGGTCCAGGATCTACAACTGTGCATCACCAAGACCTGCCTCGTCAATATATCGTTAAAAAAAATCATGGACTTGAAACAAATGGGGGCAAAATTATCGTATTCTGAATCTCAACAAAAAAAAAACCCTGTGAATTTGGGCTGTTATCATTACAAGCATTGAGTGTGTACTTGTGTGTGTGTGTTATCAGCTGCCAGGTGTAATGTTTCTCAGTGTATCAAAGAGTATCACATTTGGTTGCATCAAGTGTTCAAACAACCTCATCTTACTTTATCAACTTAGGCGGCCACTCATCACATATTTTGGATGCCGTCATGACGGCCGCAAATTTTAATTTTCTGGCCGCATGCAACCGGAAATAGAAAGGTTGCGGACCTTTGGTGTAGAATAATACTGTACTAACACTTGTCTGTCGTGTGGATGTGTATCTGTGTCCAGAAACTTCTTAACTCTGTCTTAAAACTGTGTTGGTGTCGCCTCAGTTCATACAAACTCAGCATCCTCCAGATATACAATAAATATACAAAATGAAATTCAGTCAAGATCTATTTCCAAGAATGATTCAAGAGACAATTGGTTTATATTTTCACGAAATTGTTCTGAAGGTTGTGACTCCATATTACAGGTTATATATACATGAACACCTTGGGAAGTGTCTGTTATTCCTGTACCAGTAGTCAGAAATCTACAGCGGGATCTGGTAAGGAAAACTGTACCCAGGTAAAGCTTCCTTCATGCCTGTTAATCTGGTGAAAAGGCATGAATGTATAATTGGAATGACGAAATAAAATTGGCTAAATTGATATTTTTTGTCATTAATATTAAAAAGAATACAGTATATATATATATACCCCCACGCTCCCTCCCCACCCCCACGCTCCTTCCCCACGCTCTCCCCTACCCTCCACGCATTCTCCCTACCCTCACGTTCTCTTCCTCCCTGCCCGCTCTTTCCCTACCTCCACATTCTCTCCCTCCCTCCCCGCTCTCTCCCTATCTCGACGTTATCTCCCTCCCTTGACGTTTTCTCCCTTCCTTGACGTTCTCTCCCTCCTTCCACATTCTGTCTCTCCCTCTACGCTCCCTCCCTCCGTCTACACTTCCTCCCTCCCTTCCACGCTCACTTCCGATGTACCCACCTTTGCTAGCCACCCTATCTCCCTCGCCAACACTTCCCTCCCTTCCCCCTCATCATGCTTCCTCCCCCTCCATCAGTTCCCTTTCCCATCTCCCCTCCCCCCACCAGACCCCCATTCCTGTCGATAAATCTACACTCCATACTGTATTATTAAACAGATTTCGTGAATTAGATCCCATGCAACATTTAAATATACAGGGTATATATTTTTTTAACCTCGCTAAAATTGGAGGTTTGTATCGTCAATGGACAGCATTTGTTAATATCCAACCAAATGTTACTGGGTTAACCTGAGCTTGGAGGGAAAATAATGTCACTTAGTCTGTATGTGATGATTTTTTTTTTCCTCGATAAGTTGTTCTAAGGTTAATATTTGGTGATGATAATAAATGTTTGCGTAAATTGGCGGTGGTTTAGGTTTTTGTTTTCTGTTGTCTTTTTTTTATTCTTTATCATGTAAGTTATTATTTTTCATCTTTTATTTTTGGTGAATTCAGTGTGAAATTTTATATAAATATTAATTTTTTTTATGTAAATTACCATTTGATATGTTCAGTAATTTATATAAATTCTTATGATATTCGTTATATAAATTAAGTGATTTTATAGATAATTTTGTGTAGAATGTTATTTTGTATGTTCATTATTCTATATAAACTGCCATTTGTATAATTTAGTATGTGGGGTTTATTTCAGTGAGCCGCTGCAGCTTGTTCATAATCATTTCATTTGTACCAAAACAACATTATAGGACCGGTGATGTCCCCAGGGCAACATTATCACAGTACCAAAATTAAGTGATAAACCTGGTTCAAAATACTCTATAGTATAAGAAACACACACAGGTAAACAGAACACGTAACCTTATTAATCACCCAGGTGTATCGAGGAAGTTATACTGTAGTGCAGAAACTTGTTAATTGTATGGAAGGTTTTTGTTTTTCTATTTGCTGATCAAGGACTTGTATTGGTATTACAGTTAAATTTGGTAAAGAGCATTTAACCGTATACGCTCATAATGATTAGTCACATTGGTTCTCAAATACACACTCTCTCTCTCTCTTGTACGTACGTGTGTCTGTGTATGCATGATTACCTTTAAAAAATGATGTCCTTCCACAAACGATAATAAATGACTCCCGTATATGACCCTTTGAACAAGACACGCTGCTGTGTAACTTCTTAATAATAACCCGCTCCACACTTTATATTCACCCCCCCTCCTCTCCTCATCTGTTTTCCTAACCCTCATCTCGTCCAAAGTTGGGTTTCCTAAGGACACATTTCGTACATTTCAACTCATCCCATGGAGGACGGAACACCTCCCAGGTTCGCCACGTCTCTCTCTGCCAGCCCCTAGATCTGTACCGGGCGTCTCACGGGCGACTGTACTTAAGCATGCCCATAGTGATGGAGTGATAGCTGCTGTTTGGTCGGTGTTTGTCAGGTATTGGTTGTATATGTGATGAATAATAGCTGTGGTTATTATTATTATTATTATACTTTCTTTTTAGTTGTGGGAGGGATAAGTGTGTTAGGTCGCTTGATTTTGGTCTCAACTTTGTCAGTGGGTGACGTTACGTGGACTGGGGGGGGGGGGTCGCTTGCTTAATTATACACTACCTGCAAGCACCCAAAAATGTAGCTTATTACAACGCTAAGTGCTCGTTAACTTAATGCTGGAGCTGAAAGAGAAATACGACATTAATATTGAAGGTGTTAAAGATTAGGACGATAATTTGCTTTGGGGTGGAATTGGGGAGTGAAGTCGATATTAATAATAATTATAATGATAAAAAATGCAATACTATGACTACTATTACTACTACTACTACTACTACTACTACTACTAATAATAATAATAATAATAATAATAATAATCATCATCTCTGGGTATAGTAATGGTAATAATAGTGTGTAATTAATCACAAGAATTAGTTACATATAGCGATGAGTTCGTTACTGTCGTTACCCGTTACTGTCCGTTCTGAGTACACCACACTACCACGGCACTGTCAGCTCTTAAGCTGGTGTACGTGCTGACAGATCACAACTGATATTTACATTTAAATGAACTTTGCATAAAAATACTGAATGGGAACCTGACATGCACGTCCAGCCATTGTTGTTGTGACGTGATTTATGTGGATTATTTTTCAATGTTGTTAAAGCGTTTATTTATCTACAGTGTGCGGGGGGGGAGGAGGGGGTCACTCCTTGTATGTTTGTTTGGAATTAAATTATCTTAAGACGGATTTCAACGGCTAACATCAAAGTTAGATTATAGGTTAGATTATATATTCGTCGATATTTAATATAATTTTGAAGAAGGTTGCAATAAAGTGAACTGGATAGATGTAATAAAACTTGGTAGGTGGGTGTAATGCTGCTGAATTAAGAAGTGATAAAGGCTATGTGAGTATATATGAAAGGCTCTAGGTCACGGCTCTAGGTCACGGGACTAGGTTTACGGTTCTAGTTCACGGCTCTAGGTCACGGGACTAGGTTTACGGTTTTAGTTCACGGCTCTAGGTCACGGCTCTAGGTCACGGTTCTAGTTCACGGTTCTAGGTCACGGCTCTAGGTCACGGTTCTAGTTCACGGGACCACGTTCACGGCTCTAGGTCACAGATGTAGGTCCTGGCTCAAGGTCACGGTTCTAGGTTACGGGACTAGGTCACGGCACGGCTCTAGGTCACGGCTAAAGGTCACGGCTCTGTCACGGTTCTAGGTCACGGCTCTTAAATAACAGCTATAGGACACGATGCAAAGTCACGGCTCTAGGTCACGGGACTAGGTTTCCGGTTCTAGTTCACGGCTCTAGGTCACGGGACTAGGTTTACGGTTCTAGTTCACGGCTCTAGGTCACGGCTCTAGGTCACGGTTCTAGTTCACGGCTCTAGGTCACGGCTAAAGGTCACGGCTCTCTCACGGTTCTAGGTCACGGCTCTTAAATAACGGCTATAGGTCACGATGCAAAGTCACGGCTCTAGGTCATGGCTGTCACGACTCAGGGTCACGGCTCTGTCACGGATATATGTCACGGATCTTGGTCACGGATCTTGGTCACGGCTCTAGGACACAGCCCTAGGTCACGGTTCAAGGTCACGGCTCTAGGTCACGGGTTTAGGTCACGGATCTAGGTCACAGTTCAAGGTCACAACTCTGTCACAGTTCAAGGTCAAAGTTCTAGATCAAAACTCTAGGTCACGGCTCTAGGTCACGGTTCAAGGTCACGGTTCAAGGCAAGGTTCTAGGTCACGGATCTAGGTCACGGATCTAGGTCACGGCTCTAGGTCACGGTTCAAGGTCACGGTTCAAGGCAAGGTTCTAGGTCACGGATCTAGGTCACAGCTCCAGGTCACGACTCTGTCACGGTTCAAGGTCAAAGTTCTAGATCAAAACTCTAGGTCACTGCTCTAGGTCACGGCTCAAGGTCACGGTTCAAGGCAAGGCTCTAGGTCACGGCTCTTGGTCACGGCTCTAGGTCACGGCTCTAGGTCACGGCTCTAGGTCACAGCTCTTGGTCCACGGCTCACGGTCACGCTCTTGGTCACGGCTCTTGGTCACAGCTCTGGAGTCCTGCTCAAGAGTCACGGTTCAAAAGGCAAGGCTCTAGGTCGGCTCTTTGGTCACAGCTCTTGGTCACGGCTCTTGGTCACGGCTCTAGGTCAAAGACTTTCGACGAAATACCTCATTATCGGGTGGACAGTTTAATTTAACTTTGCCAAAAAATTGGATAATGTCTCCTCATAACCCCACCCTTCCTCTCCTTTACCTTACCTTCCCCCTCTCTCCTTCTCCCTCCTCTCCCTGCCCCTCCCTTCTTTCCCACCCCTTTCCCCTACCCTCTATCCCATCCCCTTTCTCCTTTTCCCTCTTCCTTCCCTTTCCCTCCTTCCCCTTTCTCCTCCACTCCCCCCCCTTCTTCTTTCACTCAATAAAATTATTATTATCATTATTATTATTATTATTATTATTATTATTTCCGCTTCAGTAAAGAGATATAGGAAAGAGGTAATTTTGTCTGTTAAAAATAAATAAAAAGAAAAAATTCCAAAGGAAACTCAGATTTTTTGGTTTGATATGCAACACACACTAAAAAAATTATTGTTTTTTCTAATGTACTGTAGTGTATATTGTTATGGTGATTTCAAAACTTTGATCCCTTTTTTTGGAGAAATTCATAGAACAAAAATTAAAAGCCCTTTAAAATTTTAATGATCTATATAAAAATGTTAACCTAACCTACCTAAGTTAACCTAACTGGAAACTGACTTAACTATCATAAAATAAAGTATACTGTCTTTCATATTTTAAAGGTTGGATTAAGGACAAATTCACTTAGGTTAATTTATGGTCACAGTTAATTAGTCAAGTCTGACATATTTCTGTTGTACGTATATCACATTTATTGAATATTCATAATTTCATTATCTATGAATATCCAAGAATTGTAATATAAAAACAATTAACGGTAAAGGCAGTCATACCTGTGATTACTTTCTACAATTATTGCATCTAGTTATAATTGAGTGGAGCATCAAGGTGAGTTAGGTAAGATACAAGGAGTTTAAAGATGAAAATGTATTACGGTCTCTCCTCGACTTACGACGGCGTTCCGTCCCGACGACCATGTCGTAATACCTGAAATATTGTTATTAAATATTATCATCAATGACTTCTTTTGGTATTAAACAATACAATTTGGTGCTAATTTTTTCCTCTTATATAAAGTAGCTTTAGTGTATAGGGTGAAACATCTATCATGAAGTGATTGTCATTAGAACTTTACGGGGTCTGAATTTGTAAAAAAACACAACTAATGTGTTTAATCTACTCATAATCAATTTGGTAAAATGAATGTTTAGGTCATCCACCTCTACTTGGCATTTGAAAAAACATAATTTCAATGTCACCAAACCTAACCTAACCCAACTTAACTAATCTAACATAACCTAACTTAACTGGTAAAAAACGGTCAACTTAAAATCATTAAATTCGCTGGATGGCCAAAAAGATAATAATATCATCAATTCCATTTATTTTAGATGGACTTATTCATTTTTGTTGAAATCATGGACATACAAAGCCAATATATCTACATTTGATTCTACCACTGTGAATGGCAAAGTTAATTAATATCACCACTCCAACTGTTGGCCCAAACAAGTCGTAAAGTAGTTCTTTTTTGTAATACATCGAGTCACTAAGGGAATATAAAAATAAAACATGAATTTAGGTCACTGAATTTATCTTATTAGTAGCAAATTGTGGTTAAACTGATACACAAATGAAACATGCCTGGGAAGTACCTAGCACTAGTTACCTGGCATATTTGGACTTATTAAAATATGAAATCTAGGCTAATAAGTAATTATACTAAGGAAATGATTATTTTGGTAGTGCTGGACTGTTACTAATTGCGCTCATTACGAAAATTGGTTCGATATTAATTCTGATAAAGGACGTCATTCACCATCCCAGAGGAAGCTGTTCTCACCACTCTTCAAATAGACCATTTACGACTTTTTTTTAGTTCAATTTGATTTCAATCCATTTCTACACATAAATTAGTTGTATTAGTTATCTTAAAGGCTTACCTTTTATGATGGTTAGGCGAATTTGGAGGATATAAACGGCGAGTAGAGGCTGGCGGCATTTTTCGTACACAAACATGGACCGCTTTTAAAAAGAACAATACAATTCTGCATGTGCTGTTCTGTATGGAGTATATCGTATAACAAATATTATTCCTTTGCAGATTTATACATTTTATGTCCATCCAAATCAATTTTCTTTCTTTTGGTTTCAAAAATAGTTGCCGGACGAAATTTCCCCATGTTCCAATAACGATGGCTGTCCACGGGTAATGTGAACCTCGTGGAGAACTGAAGTTGTTCCTGGAAATGAAATGGAAGGATGATTTACTAAGTTGATATTGTGTTCTCCTCTATCTCTCTCTTGTGTGTGGTTTTTTTTACGGGAATTAGCCAACCCGGGCACAGGTCAAACGACCCACAACGGAGCCTGGGGGGCGAAAAAAAAGAACTTTATTTTTATGAGATTCTGTCTGTTCGTCCATCTTGTGCGGGCAATCAACATGGTAGGTAGTGAGCCGGTCGAGTCTCTGTTGTTTTGACGCTTTTTTGTTTTTTTAATGCCCCAATTTAAAAGAGTGACTTACAGTAGATGAATTCACCATTTGGGGGTAAGGGTGGGGGGAGTGAGGGTGGGGGATGGGGGTTGGCGGGGTGAGGGTGGAGGGTGGGGGATGAGGGGTGTGGTAATGGAGAAGGTTTAGGTGAGGGACTTTTGTGGACAAAGACTTGAGAATCCAACAGACATATACACAAGATAGTCATACACACACATACATGGCAGTCATATGCACAAGACAGTCATACACGCACACACGACAGTCATGTACAGTACACAACAAGAAAGTCATACACACACACACAAACGACAGTTATGTACACAACAAGATAGTCATACACGCACATACATGGCAGTCATATGCTCAACAAGACAGTCATACACGCACACAAACGACAGTCATGTACACAACAAGAAAGTCATACACACACACACAAACGACAGTTATGTACACAACAAGATAGTCATACACGCACATACATGGCAGTCATATGCTCAACAAGACAGTCATACACGCACACAAACGACAGTCATGTACACAACAAGAAAGTCATACACACACAAACGACAGTCATGTACACAACAAGATAGTCATCAACACACATACATGGCAGTCATATGCACAAGACAGTCATACACGCACACAAACGACAGTCATGTACACAACAAGAAAGTCATACACACACACACACACGACAGTCATGTACACAACAAGATAGTCATACACGCACATACATGGCAGTCATATGCACAACAAGATAGTCATACACGCACACACGACACTCATGTACACAACAAGATAGTCATACACGCACATACATGGCAGTCATATGCACAACAAGATAGTCATACACGCACATACATGGCAGTCATGTACACAACAAGATAGTCATACACGCACATACATGGCAGTCATATGCACAACAAGATAGTCATACACGCACACACGACAGTCATGTACACAACAAGACAGTCATACACGCACACAAACGACAGTCATGTACACAACAAGAAAGTCATACACACACACACGACAGTCATGTACACAACAAGATAGTCATACACACACATACATGGCAGTCATATGCACAAGACAGTCATACACACACACACACACACACACGACAGTCATGTACACAAGAAGACAAGTCATACACGCCCACATAGCTTGAATGTTGTACGGAGTGCCCCATTATATCTCTATGTTAATAAACGTCTACTTTTGGAGGTCGACTGCGTAAATATATGAATTATTAAAGAAAAACAGGAAAAACAGCTAATGTAACATAAATAGACCTTCCAAAAAGTCGATAGTAATTCCCCTGCCTGTGACACGACGAAGTAAGTACCTCTATCTAGCTCCTCCAGTCTCAGATCGAGGCAAGGCCAAGCCAGTTCATCACTTCTTAACTAAACTCTCGGGTAGGTGTTGGGTGGTGTGGTGCAGTGCGTGGTGAAGGGTGGTGAAGTGTTGGGTAGGGTGGTGTGGGGTGGTGTAAGGTAAGGTAAGGTTAGGTAGGGTAGGACATCCCGTCTATAACCCCCCACCCACACCCATCATCCTCTCACCCATCCTGGGAGGTGGGGAATGGTACCATCCGTCAGCCAACAACAGAAGGTACCAAGAACCACTGACTGGGAAGGGTGAGAGGATGAAAGGGTGGGTGGGAAGAGAGGGATGATGAGAGGGTAGTGCAGTGGGCGGTGTACTAAAAAAATAAAAATAAAATAAAAAAATAAAAAAGTGTAGTGTAGGGGTAGTGTAGTAAAAGAAAAAAAAGTGTAGTGGGTCGTTGCATTGCGGTTGGTCGTTGGGTTCGTTGCGTTGGGTCGTTGGGTTCGATTGCGGTGGGTCGTTGGGTTCGTTGCGTTGCGGTGGGTCGTTGGGTTCGTTGCGTTGGGTCGTTGGGTTCGTTGCGTTGCGGTGGGTCGTTGGGTTCGTTGCGTTGGGTCGTTGGGTTCGTTGCGTTGCGGTGGGTCGTTGGGTTCGTTGCGTTGCGGTGGGTCGTTCGATTCTTTTGGTGTTTTTTTTAACTTAAATGATTAATATAATTGAGAATAATAATTAGAACATTTATAATTACTGTAATTCCTGGTCATTTGTCAACAACATCAGAATTGAGACAGCACAAATAATACGTCATAAAATAGGGTAGTGTTGGGTAGGGTGGTGTAGGGTGGTGTATTGGGGGTGTAGGACATCCCGACTATAACCACCCACCCACACCCATCATCCTCTCACCATTCCCAGTCAGTGGTTCTTGGTACCTTCTGGGAGGTGGGGAATGGTACCATCAGAGAGCCAACAACAGAAGGTACCAAGAACCACCGACTGGGAAGGGCGAGAGGATGAAGGGGTGGGTGGGGTGAGAGGGATGATGGGGAGTGGGGGATGAGGAGAGGGAATCCATATCCTTCCCAGGAAGTGGAGAATGGTACAATCCGTCAGGCGCCGACAGAAGGTATCAGGACCCACCGACTGGGAAGTGTGTGTGTAGGGTGGTGTAGTGGGTGGTGTAGTGTGGGGTATGGTGGTGTAGTGAGGGTGTAGTGGGTGGTGTAGTATGGGGTATGGTGGTGTAGGGTGGTGTACGGTAAGGTATCAGGACCCACCGACTTGGAAGTGTGTGTGTAGGGTGGTGTAGTGGGTGGTGTAGTGTGGGGTATGGTGGTGTAGTGAGGGTGTAGTGGGTCTTGTAGTATGGGGTATGGTGGTGTAGGGTGGTGTACGGTAAGGTATCAGGACCCACCGACTGGGAAGTGTGTGTGTAGGGTGGTGTAGTGTGGGGTATGGTGGTGTAGTGGGGGTGTAGTGGGTAGTGTAGTATGGGGTATGGTGGTGTGGGGTGGTGTACGGTAAGGTATCAGGACCCTGCGACTGGGGAGAGGAATATTGTGTGGGGTGGTGTAGTGGGTGGTGTGGTGTGGGGGTATGGTGGTGTGGTGATGGTGTGGTGGGTGGTGTGGTATATAGGGGTGTAATTGGTGTGGTGGGGTGTACGGTAAGGTATCAGGACCCACCGACTGGGAAGTGTGTGTAGGGTGGTGTAGTGGGTGGTGTAGTGTGGGGTATGGTGGTGTAGTGGTGGTGTAGTGGGTGGTGTAGTGTTGGGTATGGTGGTGTAGTGGGGGTGTAGTGGGTAGTGTAGTATGGGGTATGGTGGTGCAGGTGGTGTACGGTAAGGTATCAGGACCCACCGACTGGGAAGGGTGTGGAATCCCCCCATCCCCCATCCACACCCATCCTGGGAGGTGGAGAATGGCACCATCCGGTAGTTGGCAACGGAAGGTATCAGGACCCACCTACTGGGAAGGGTGTGGAATCCCCCCATCCCCCATCCACACCCATCCTGGGAGGTGGAGAATGGCACCATCCGGTAGTTGGCAACGGAAGGTATCAGGACCCACCGACTGGGAAGGGTGTGGAATCCCCCCATCCCCCATCTATCTGTGTCTCTGTGTCTGACTGTTTCTGCCAGTCTGTCTCACAATATCGATCTCTGTCTGTCTTTCTGATTTTCTGCCTCTGTTTTTCTGTCTGTCTGTCTCTTTCGTCTATATGTTAGTCTATGTCGCCGTCTCTGTTTCTGTCTGTCCCTCTATTTCTCCGTCTGTCTGTCTGTCAGTTGTCTGCTTGTGTCTGCGACAAACAGACAGACAGGCAGACAGAAAGAAACGGACACAGAGACACACGGACAGAGATTGAGATACAAAGACAGACAGAGACTGAGACACACACAGACAGAGAC
Source organism: Homarus americanus (assembly GCF_018991925.1). NCBI lineage: Eukaryota > Metazoa > Arthropoda > Malacostraca > Decapoda > Nephropidae > Homarus > Homarus americanus. The sequence continues at coordinate 2,676 of NW_024729827.1, read as the reverse complement.
CAACAGACAGACAGAGATTCCTACAAGTTGTTATTATTTCTTCTTTTACCAAAGTGTTCCTGTTGCTTAACAACTCAATCAGATACGTTATGGTTACGTGGTGAGTCAAGGGACAGTTGTCTGTTTCAGTTTGGGTGACAGCGGTCGAGCCTGAGAAGAGCGCCGGACCTTCTTATTTACGGCGATTCCTTCTTTATCTTGAGTTAGTAGCCAAGATTGTCTGTCTCTCCCTGTCTGCCTCTGACTGTCTGTCTGTCTCCGCTCGTCTGTTTGTCTGTCTGTATGTCTTTTTCTGTCTGTGTCTTTCGGTGTGTTTGTCCGTTTGTCTGTCTGTTTCTGTCTGTTTCTGTGTGTCTGTCTGTTTAATGTCTGTCTGTCTGTGTCCGTCCGTCTGTCTGTTTTTCTAACTGTCTCTGTTTGTCTGTCTGTCTACAAATCCTCCCTAAGGAATCCTATCCTATAAATCAACATACCCGACCACCGCCCCCCCCCACCCCCCAACAAAAAATAAATAAATAATTAACAAAATAAAAATAAATAAATAAATTAATAAATAAAAAAATAAAAAATAAAATAAAATAATAAATAAATACAATAAAATAAAATACCAACCAACCTCCAAACACAGCAACACCCCCCCCCAGACAAAGCCGCACAGAAATACTTACAATTCTCCATACCCAACCTCAGCGACAACCCTCTCAATAAAAACAACCTAACTCAACAACTCCCTTCAACAAAAAACAGACAGACAGAAAGACAGACAGACAGAGAGACAGAACAGACAGCCAGAGACCGACATAGTGGAAAGACAGAGAGGCTGAGACAGACAGATAGACAGAACGAGACAAACACAGACACAGACAGACAGTGACAGACATTGTAAAAATAGACTGGCAGACAGAGACAGACTGACGGACAGACAAACAGAGATACAAAGACAGACAGAGACTGAGAGACAGACGGACAGAGACAGTTAGACAAACTAACTCTACCAAAGCACCAATCACCTACTGCGGCACCAAGAGACGCCAACCCCAGTAAACAGAAACCCTCCTCCTGGTGTACATTAACACAGTATAACCTTTTTCTTCTATATTTTAAATTTATTTCTGTTCCTTTTTCGCACCCCCCCTCCCCCCCAGGCCCCGTTGTGGGTCGTTTGATCTGTGCCCGGGTGGGCTAATTCCCATTAAAAAAAAAAGCAACTGGCTGGGCCCAGCCTCGAACTGGTCCCGGCGGTGCTAGACGTAGTTCGTCAGGCCACCGCCAGGGGGTCTACTGTCGGCTTGGGTGAAGGTGGTTTTGTTGTTTTTCTTTAATAATTCATATATTTTCGTAGTTTTTCTCAGGATTTGTATGAATTTATACTCAAATAACAGAGTTACAATTGTATTGAAGCTGTGTGTGGCCCTTTTACAGCCAATCTTGGCTACTAACTCAAGATACACTTGTGTGTGCGTGTTTGACTGTCGTGTGTATGAGTGTCGTGAATCATGAAGACATTTTGCAAGAACCTTTACCAAAACACATACAAAAGAATACCAAACAGTTATAAACAACAGCGCCACGGTAACTCTGCTATTTGAGTTTAAAATCACGTTAAGAACTGCGAAAATAAATCAATTATTGAAGAAAAACTGCAAAAATACCACAAGTAACATAAATACAACTTCTGGAATGTTGATCAATGTCCCCCTGGCGGTGGCCTGGCGAACTAGGGGGGGGTCACAGCTTCCATGGTAAACACTTTAAATATTATGAGTGTCTCTCACCCACAATGGAGAGGCCTACCAAGTGCACTCTCACCACCGCTGTCTACACCTACACTATGGTTACTCACACGAGCCAGAAGCACCGGACATGGAGTAGAAAAATTGTCCTCGTTGCAGATGGTGACGTCATCGTGTGGGTAGCAACGGACCCTGGTGTTATGGTGAAGTAATGGTGAGGTGATGGTGATAGTAAAAGAGATGGTGAAGTTCTTGGGAAGGCCACAGTGAGGTAACGATGAGAATGGTGATATGGTGAAATGATGGTGAGGTGACTGGAGGAACTATTCACTAGAGGACCGATGCTGGTGAAGGGTTACTGGTGCACCACTGAAGTACGAATGAAGAAGTAATGATAAAAAAGATAGCTAAAAGGAATGATGGTGACGTAATGGTGAGATATAAGACAAGAGGTGATGGTGAGTTTTAATGGTGATGGTGAGAGTTTATAAAGCGTAATAGTCCGGGTTTACAAGCTTTTACATATACGTGAACGCTTTAAGATTATAACACACACACACACACACACACACACACACACACACACACACACCATTTTTATCCTTCATATCCCGAGAAAATTTACTCAACTAAAATAAATAACTATGATGTAGTGATGTAGTGTTTCTCGTCATCCAGGCCAAGTGATGTAGTGTTTCTCGTCATCCAGGCCAGGTGATGTAGTGTTTCTCGTCATTCAGCCCAGGTGATGTAGTGTTTCTCGTCATCCAGGCCAGGTGATGTAGTGTTTCTCGTCATCAGGCCAGGTGATGTAGTGTTTTTCGTCATCCAGGCCAGGTGATGTAGTGTTTCTCGTCATTCAGCCCAGGTGATGTAGTGTTTCTCGTCATCCAGGCCAGGTGATGTAGTGTTTCTCGTCATCCAGGCCAGGTGATGTAGTGTT
>NW_024729826.1:0-64899 GCF_018991925.1 Homarus americanus | reverse complement strand
AAACAAGCTGGTAACGCAAACTTGGCCCACCAAGTTCAAGATAGGTAACAACATAATGACTATGTTTCTTCTTTTAAATATCTTAGTGTTTTCCGTCCCTTGTGCCCCTACCCTGCCATACAACAGCTAACCCGCCAATGTACTGACAGACTGAGACCTCTCTTAGGGTGTAGCAGGGTGACCCGCACTATGGTGCTAATATTAAGTGTTAAAACAATGTACCTAGGCTATATAAGATCTCTGATAGATTACCACGCAGCCCTGGTCATTCGTGACAGGAAAGGCGTTGACAAGCTCGAAAATGCAAAATAAAGCCCTCCAGGGTATCCTACGATGTCCATGAGCACTAAAATTGCTTAATATGAGGAAAGAACTAGGTATACCCAGTGTTAAAGATATTAAGAATAATTGAAAGTCAACCTCATGACAGCCCTGGGAAGCTGCGTGGTGATCCTGATAGCATTGTTTCCTTAAAATTGCTAGGAGAATGCTTATGAACCATGGGACTACTAGGTCTAAATGGATCAAACTACAACTACACATGAGATGTTTTGGACTAGACCACCTGTACAAAGTTGAGACACAACAGCGCTTCCTGCCACCCTGGCGGACAGTTCCTTCGATATCACAATACCGACGTATCCGCCTAAAATTAATTATACAAAGCATTTATCTCCAACACACTGCAAATTGAGAGCTCTTGAACACATACACACTCTACAGACTGATGATAATATCACACAGACCATCTACACTGATGGATCTCTAAACACCGCCTGTGGGAGGGCTGGCAGTGCTATTGTTGTGATGACTCAACCCACGACGGTAATATAATTGTGAAAGGTTAGAATTAACTCTACAAGAGCTGAATTAGCTGCCGCCATACTCACAGCTATTAAATTCGTGAAACCACTGTTACTGACAGTCTCATCATCACTGACTCTCTATCCTCACTACTTGCCCTTGGTACCCTCGACTCAGGTTGTCACGCTCTCTTGTCTCACAAAGCCAGACACAAATATGCGTGCACTTGTTGACCGGGGTGTCAGGGTCAAACTGTTAATGGATCCCCTCTCACATAGGCCTCATAAAACATGACAGAGTTGATGCCCTCGCCAAACTCGCGTCTAACAAAGACACCGTTGAATACAATTTGGGTCTGTCAAAAAGAACCCCCATAAAACTGTAATTAGGAAAGAACTTTATTGATGAGTTTGACACCAAGTAGACAAGTGCAAACGGGCACTAGTCGATCACTTGGGGTTACCATGAGGGGATGTATCAAGTAAGAAACATGTATATGGAGCAAGTAACAAGATCACTAGATTACAAGATATTTGTAACCGCTAGATTAAGGTTAGGATATAAGTACCTTTGGCAGTATGTTCCTCAAGCAGATGTAAGCAAAACTAAATGTAAAGTGTGTGGCCATACATATGGCCACACACTTGAACCTACGATCCTCACGACTGTGTGAAGATAGAACCTTTTAGGGACAGGTCCAAGCACACTGTGTGTGTGAAATGGCACAACACTTCATCTCTAATGGCAAGATAGCCGACATATTAAGATTGTATCACTTTTTGCACTTAGTAACTATATATCAATTCTCATGTACAGAACCAAATACGCAATGTGCCCAGATACCTCCCACGTAAATGTGAATAACAAAGTGTGAGGCCAGACATACACTGCACCTCACATGCCTGTACTCACGTATTTGTGAATAAGTTACCTTTATGTATAGAACTAAACAAATAATGTAAATGAAATACTGTGTAACTTTCCAGTGCCATAATATCCTGACAACGGGGGTTAGTGTATATGACCCTTTGTAAAACCCCTACTCTATGATCACTTTACCGCTCACAGGATGAGTGTGGGGTGCACACAATAAAGTAGCCACTGGCAGCATAAGTAAAATCAACCATCCTACACCATCACCACCATCCTTAACCACCACACAATACCACCATCCCTTCACCACCACGTACCATCACCCTTCACCCACCACACAATACACCACCATCCTTCACCACATCCTTCACCACCATCATTCACCACCACACAATTCACCACCATCACTTCCCTTACCACCACACAATACACCACCATCCTTCCTGCAATACACCATCCTTCACCACCCCATCCTTCACCACCACACAATACATCCACCATCCTTCACCACCACACAGATTCACCACCATCAGCTACCACCACACAATACACCACCATCCTTCACCACCACCCCAATACACCACCATCCTTCGTCCTGCAATACACCTGTCCTTCACACCCGCACAATTCACCACCATCCTTCACCACCCACACAATACACCACCATCCTTCACCACCATCATTCACCACCACACAATTCCACCACCATCCTTCACCACTACAATACACCACCATCATCCACCACTGGCCACACCATCAACTTCACCACCACACAATAAGCCACCATCCTTCACCACCATCATTTCACCCACCACACAATTCACCACCATCCTTCACGCCTGGCCACACCACCATCCTTCACCACCACACGGCCCACCACCGCCATTTCGCACTACAGCCACCCACCATCTTTCCACCCACCACTGTGTTCCACCACCACACAATTCACCACCATCCTTCACCCACCACACAATACACCACCATCCTTCACCACCACACAACCACCACCAATCCTTCGTCACCCCACAATTCACTACCATCTTTCACCACCACCGTTCACCACCATCCTTCACCCCACCACACACAATACACCACCGTCCTTCACCACCATACAATACACCACCATCCTTCACCACCACTGGCCATACTATCTTCCACTACCATCATTCACCACCACACAATTTCACCACCATCCATCACCACCACCATTTTTACCGTCGTACTTGCCATCCTTCACCACCATCCTTCACCACCACACAATACACCACCATCCTTCACCGCATCCTTCACCACCACAATACACCACCATCCTTCACTATCACACACTGTCATCCAAGCAACATGTCCGCGTGCATTGTTAACAAGACGGTAGCCACTGACCTACTCTCCCTGCAGACGATGCCTATCTATCTGTGGTGGGAGTCAGGTTTCAGCTTGTCTTCTACCTTTATGACTCACCCATCAGTTTTGCTCAGCCCTCCTGCTGAAGAGGTCTCTCTATTCTGTACTGCCCCCTCCCTCCCTCCCTCCCCCACTGTCTCTTCGGGTTAACTTGCGAAATTCATGGCAGGATATTTTGGGTTACTCTGTTTCTTTGTCACGATGGTTGGGTATAGTAGTGCCACTAACACAGTATATGTAGTAGTACCACTAACACAGTATATGTAGTAGTGCCACTAACACAATGCTATGTAGTAGTGCCACCCCAACACACAGTATGTAGTAGTGCCACTAACACTGAGTATGTGTAGTAGTACCAATAACACAGTATATATGTAGTAGATTACCCACTAACACAGTATATGTAGTAGTACCACTAACACGAGATATGTAGTAGTGCCATAACACTGAGTATGTGTAGTAGTACCAATAACACAGTAGCTCATGTGGGTGCCACCTAACACAGTATATGTAGTAGTGCCACTAACACAGTATGTAGTAGTGCCACTAACACTGAGTGTGTGTAGTAGTACCAAGCAACACAGTATATGTAGTAGTGCCACTAACACAGTGTATGGTAGTGCCACTAGCAGTATGTAGTAGTACCATAACACAGTATGTAGTAGTGCCACTAACACAGTATATGTAGTAGTGCCACTAACACAGTATATGTAGTAGTACCACTAACACAGTATATGTGGTAGTACCACTAACACGAGTATATGTAGTAATTTTCACTAACACGGTATATGTAGTAGTACCACTAACTTACAGTATATGTAGTAGTACCACTAACACAGTATGTAGTAGTAGTGCCACTAACTTTTGGTATGTGTAGTAGTACCACTAACACGGTAGCAATAGCTGGTAGTGCCACTAACACAATGCCTGTAGTAGTACCACTAACACAGTATATGTGTAGTAGTGCACTAACACAGTATGTAGTAGTGCCACTAACACAGTATATGTAGTAGTACCACTAACACAGTATATGTAGTAGTGCCACTAACACAGTATATGTAGTAGTACCACTAACTTACAGTATATGTAGTAGTACACCACCCCAACACAGTATATGTAGTAGTACCACTAACACAGTATATGTAGTAGTACCACTAACACAGTATGTAGGGTACCACTTGTACTGCAGTATATGTAGTAGTACCACTAACACGGTATATGTAGTAGTACCACTAACACAGTATGTAGTAGTGCCACTAACACAGTATGTGTAGTGAGTACCACTAACACGGTATATGTAGTAGTGCCACTAGCAGTGTATGTAGTAGTACCACTAACACAGTATGTGTAGTAGTACCACTAACTTTGAGTGTATGTAGTAGTGCCACTAACACAGTATAATAGTAGTACCACTAACACAGTATATGTAGTAGTACCACTAACACAGTATGTAGTAGTACCACTAACACAGTATATGTAGTAGTACCACTAACACAGTATAGTAGTACCACTAACACAGTATATGTAGTAGTGCCACTAACACAGTATATGTAGTAGGTACCACTAACACAGTATATGTATGTAGTAGTACCACTAACACAGTATATGTAGTAGTACCACCCCAACACAGTATATGTGGTAGTACCACTAACACAGTATGTGTGGTAGTGCCACTAACACGGTATATGTAGTAGTACCACTAACACAGTATATGTAGTGGTGCCACTAACACGGTATGTGTAGTAGTGCCACTAACACAGTATATGTAGTGGTACCACTAACACAGTATATGTAGTAGTACCACTAACACAGTATGGTAGTACCACTAACACAGTATATATGTATTGGTGCCACTAATACCACCAGTATATGTAGTAGTGCCACTAACACTTTGGTATGTAGTAGTGCCACTAACTTACTGAGTATGTGTGGTATTGCCACTAACACTGAGTATATGTAGTAGGTACCACTAACACGGTATATGTAGTAGTGCCACTAACACTGAGTATGTGTAGTAGTGCCATAACACAGTATGTAGTAGTACCACTAACACGGTATGTGGTAGTGCACTAACACTGGTGTGTGTAGTAGTACCACCCAACACTGAGTATATCATAGTAGTACCACTAACACTGGTATATGTAGTAGTGCCACTAACACAGTATATGTAGTAGTGCCACTAACACTGGTATATGTAGTATTACCACTAACACAGTATATTTAGTAGTGCCACTAACACTGAGTATATGTAATAAGGTACCACCTAACACAGTATATGTAGTGGTGCCACTAACACTTTGGTATATGTAGTAGTACCACTAACACAGTGTAATAGTAGTAGTGCCACTAACACAGTATGGCAGTAGTACCACTAACACAGTATATGTAGTAGTACCACTAACGAAGGTATATGTAGTAGTACCACTCTAACGCACACGGTGTATGTAGTAGTACCACTAACACCGGTATATGTGGTAGTACCACTAACACAGTATATGTAGTAGTACCACTAACTGGTATATGTAGTAGTACCACTAACACACAGTATATGTAGTAGTGCCACCCTAACACAGTATATGTAGTAGTACCACTAACACAGTATATGTAGTAGTACCACCCAACACAGTATATGTAGTAGTGCCACCCCTAACACTGAGTATATGTAGTAGTACCACTAACACAGTATATGTAGTAGTAGTGCCACTAACACTGAGTATATGTAGTAGTACCACCCCAACACAGTACATGTAGTAGTACCACTAACACAGTATATGTAGTAGTACCACTAACACAGTATATGTAGTAGTACCACTATGCAGTATATGTAGTAGTACCACTAACACAGTATATGTAGTAGTACCACTAACACAGTATATGTAGTAGTGCCACTAACACAGTATATGTAGTGATTATACTAAAACAGTATATGTAGTAGTACCACTAACACAGTATATGTAGTAGTACCACACTAACACAGTATATGTAGTAGTACCACTAACACAGTATGTAGTAGGTGCCACTAACACAGTATGTAGTAGTGCCACTAACACAGTATATGTAGTAGTGCCACTAACACAGTATATGTAGTAGTGCCACTAACACAGTATATGTAGTAGTACACTAGCACAGTATATGTAGTGCCACTAACACAGTATATGTAGTAGTACCACTAACACAGTATGTGTGTGTACCACTAACACAGTATATGTAGTAGTACCACTAACACAGTATATGTAGTAGTACCACTAACACAGTATGACATGTAGTAGTGCCACTAACACTTTAGTATATGTAGTAGTACCACTAACACAGTATATGTAGTAGTACCACTAGCACAGTATATGTAGTAGTACCACTAACACAGTATATGTAGTAGTGCCACTAACACAGTATATGTAGTAGTACCACTACTAACACAGTATATGTAGTAGTACCACTAACACAGTATATGTAGTAGTACCACTAACACAGTATATGGTAGTACCACTAACACAGTATATGGTAGTACCACTAACACAGTATGTAGTAGTGCCACTAACACAGTATGTGGTAGTGCACTAACTTACAGTATATGTAGTAGTGCCAGTAACACAGTATATGTAGTAGTGCCAGTAACACAGTATGTAGTAGTACCACTAACGGTATATGTAGTGAGGCACCACTAACACAGTATGTAGTAGTGTCAGTAACACAGTATGATAGTACCACTAACACAGTATGTGTAGTGAGCACCACCCTAACTTTGGTATATGTAGTAGTGCCACTAACACAGTGTATGTATTAGTGCCACTAACACATTATAATATGGTAGTACCACTAACACACAGTATATGTAGTGGTACCACTAACACAGTATATGTAGTAGTGCCACTAACACAGTATGTAGTAGTACCACTAACACAGTATATGTAGTAGTACCACTAACACAGTATGTAGTAGTACCACTAACACAGTATAAGTAGTAGTGCCACTAACACAGTATATGTAATTAGTGCCACTAACACAATATATGTAGTAGTACCACTAACACAGTATGTAGTAGTACCACTAACACAGTATATAATAGCCAGTAGTACCACTAACACGGTATATGTAGTAGTACACCATAACACAGTATATGTGGTAGTGCCACTAGCAGTATATGTAGTAGTACCACTAACACAGTATATGTAGTAGTACCACTAACACAGTATGTAGTAGTACCACTAACTTAGTATATGTAGTAGTACCACTAACACAGTATATGTAGTAGTACCACTAACACAGTATATGTAGTAGTGCCACTAACACAGTATAGTAGTGCCACTAACACAGTATATGTAGTAGTGCCACTAACACACAGTATATGTAGTAGTACCACTAACACAGTATATGTATTAGTGCCAGTAACTTTGGTATATGTAGTAGTGCCACTAACACAGTATGTAGTAGTACCACTAACACAGTATAGTAGTACCACTAACACAGTATATGTAGTAGTACCACTAACACAGTATATGTAGTAGTGCCACTAACACAGTATATGTAGTAGTGCCACTAACACAGTATATGTAGTAGTGCCATAACACTGAGTATATGTAGTAGTACCACTAACACAGTATATGTAGTAGTGCCACTAACACTGAGTATGTGTAGTAGTGCCACTAACACAGTATATGTAGTAGTACCACTAACACAGTATATGTAGTAGTGCCACTAACACTGAGTATGTGTAGTAGTACCACTAACACTGAGTATATGTAGTAGTACCACTAACACTGAGTATATGTAGTAGTGCCACTAACACAGTATATGTAGTAGTGCCACTAACACTGAGTATATGTAGTAGTACCACTAACACAGTATATGTAGTAGTGCCACTAACACTGAGTATATGTAATAGTACCACTAACACAGTATATGTAGTAGTGCCACTAACACTGAGTATATGTAGTAGTACCACTAACACAGTATATGTAGTAGTGCCACTAACACAGTATATGTACTAGTACCACTAACACAGTATATGTAGTAGTGCCACTAACACAGTATATGTAGTAGTACCACTAACACAGTATATGTAGTAGTGCCACTAACACAGTATATGTAGTAGTACCACTAACACAGTATATGTAGTAGTACCACTAACACAGTATATGTAGTAGTACCACTAACACAGTATATGTAGTAGTACCACTAACACAGTATATGTAGTAGTACCACTAACACAGTATATGTAGTAGTACCACTAACTCAGTATATGTAGTAGTGCCACTAATACAGTATATGTAGTAGTGCCACTAATACAGTATATGTAGTAGTACCACTAACACAGTATATGTAGTAGTACCACTAACACAGTATATGTAGTAGTACCACTAACACAGTATATGTAGTAGTGCCACTAACACAGTATATGTAGTAGTGCCACTAACACAGTATATGTAGTAGTACCACTAACACAGTATGTGTAGTAGTACCACTAACACAGTATATGTAGTAGTACCACTAACACAGTATATGTAGTAGTACCACTAACACAGTATATGTAGTAGTACCACTAACACAGTATATGTAGTAGTGCCACTAATACAGTATATGTAGTAGTGCCACTAACACAGTATATGTAGTAGTACCACTAACACAGTATATGTAGTAGTACCACTAACACAGTATATGTAGTAGTACCACTAACAGTATATGGTAGTGCCACCAACACAGCATATGCAGTAGCACACCACCACCACAGTATATGTAGTAGTACCACTAACACAGTATATGTAGTAGTACCACTAACACAGTATATGTAGTAGTACCACTAACACAGTATATGTAGTAGTGCCACTAACACAGTATATGTAGTAGTGCCACTAACACAGTATATGTAGTAGTACCACTAACACAGTATATGTAGTAGTACCACTAACACAGTATATGTAGTAGTACCACTAACACAGTATATGTAGTAGTGCCACTAACACAGTATATGTAGTAGTGCCACTAACACTGAGTATGTGTAGTAGTGCCACTAACACTGAGTATGTGTAGTAGTGCCACTAACACTGAGTATATGTAGTAGTACCACTAACACAGTATATGTAGTAGTGCCACTAACACTGAGTATGTGTAGTAGTGCCACTAACACAGTATATGTAGTAGTACCACTAACACAGTATATGTAGTAGTGCCACTAACACTGAGTATGTGTAGTAGTACCACTAACACTGAGTATATGTAGTAGTACCACTAACACAGTATATGTAGTAGTGCCACTAACACAGTATATGTAGTAGTGCCACTAACACAGTATATGTAGTAGTACCACTAACACAGTATATGTAGTAGTGCCACTAACACAGTATATGTAATAGTACCACTAACACAGTATATGTAGTAGTGCCACTAACACAGTATATGTAGTAGTACCACTAACACAGTATATGTAGTAGTACCACTAACACAGTATATGTAGTAGTACCACTAACACAGTATATGTAGTAGTGCCACTAACACAGTATATGTAGTAGTACCACTAACACAGTATATGTAGTAGTGCCACTAACACAGTATATGTAGTAGTGCCACTAACACAGTATATGTAGTTGTGGCACTAACACAGTATATGTATATATTCACCCCAGAAACCCTGATTTACAGTAAAGTTAGGTTAGGTTAGGTTAGGTTAGGTTAGGTTAGGTTAGGTTAGGTTAGTTTCTTTCAGGTTAAGTTTACGTGATTGAAGCTTTAGTTAATTTTTTTTTTTTTTGCAGTAAGAAAGGAAAGGTTGGATTTAGTTACGCTAAGTTAGGATAGCTTTATTTGTTTGCTTAGACTAGCTTACATTAGAGTGCAAATATTCTAGAGACTCAAAGTTTTATTCTTTTAATTTAGTATGAAGAAATGTGTTGTATAATATTGATGTCACCTTTTTAAGTGAATCATTTAATGGAATTTGAACCTCGTAATTCTCACAAAATAACAGACCCAAATGTTCCCCCGTATTTCTCCTAGTGAGATAGTGTAAGTCTGCTGGTCCTTACTGCTGGAAGTACTTACCAGTAGGACACAGTTCCTTGATATTGTCAGAATATTACCTGTGAATCATTCAGTAAGGTGGCAAGAATTAAAAACAAACCCATTCTACAGAGACCAGGGCGGCAGCTTTACGAGGGAGGTACAGTACAATGTGTTGGGCCGAGCTCTACAGTTAGTCAAGAAGTGTTAACTGACCGAACACACAAACCACACACGGCCAAATACTGTCCAGCTTCAAAAAGACATAAGCACACTCAACACACCAATGGTACCATCAACATACCAATGGTACCATCAACACACCAATGGTACCATCAACACACCAATGGTACCATCAACACACCAATGGTACCATCAACACACCAATGGTACCATCATCACACCAATGGTACCATCATCACACCAATGGTACCATCAACACACCAATGGTACCATCATCACACCAATGGTACCATCAACACACCAATGGTACCATCAACACACCAATGGTACCGTCAACAGTACCATCAACACATCAACAGAACCTTCATAACATCTAACTTAACCTAACCTAACCTAACCTAGCAGAAGTTGTGCTATAGTCAGATCCTGTTCTGAATCGGCTGCTTGTGCAATTAACCAGGCCGTTCACATATATTTATTATTTGGGTTTAAGTAACGAAACCCAAACGGCAGTTCCTTGTTTTATTATAAAAGGGTTGTATATATAATTCCTGAGTGTAGATCGACCGTAAGTTCCACTGTTTAGGAGTGAATGAGAAAGGGACGGCTTTTATGTATTATAAATGTTAGGTCACGTCCTTACGATATAAGTTGATGTGAGCGACTCATGAGTAGTGACCCATCAAGGGAGAACGGTATGGGTACGTAGTTCCCCCTCGAGGGAAGACGGAGCCATCCACTGCAGCTCTCAAATAACGTCTTCTTCTAGTCAAGGATATCAAACTACTGCTCGCTTCAGGTGGCCAGAGAGCCGGCTACTTAATGCCTTTACTCAGCATAGTATGACGCAGCTTCCCGTGGGCACACCTTATCACGTGCATTGAACATGTCACCTCATAGCCAGTGGAAAGTTTCAGGGTGGTGAATCTGAATATAATATCAGATGTATTGACCCATTTATATAATATGTTCTGTTGATGAGACAGGGGCCTATTACAGTTCCACAAGCTTCGCTACAGTGTCACTCTTTCAGTATAATGGCATCATTTATAATGGTGCAGTAAAACTTCTCAAGGGGTTAAATCATCATACTCAAGGGGTTAAAACATCATACTCAAGGGGTTAAATCATCATACTCAAGGGGTTAAGCCATCATACTCAAAGGGTTAAATCATCATACTCAAGGGGTTAAATCATCATACTCAAGGGGGTTAAATGATCATAATTAAGGGGTTATGTCATCATACTCAAAGGGTTAAGTCATCATGTTCAAGGGGTTAAGTCATCGTACTCAAAGGGTTAAATCATCATACCCAAGGGGTTAAGTCATCATACTCAAAGGGTTAAATCATCATACTCAAGGGGTTAAGTCATCATACTCAAGGCGTTAATTCATCATACTCAAGGGGTTAAGTCATCATACTCAAGGGGTTAAGTCATCATGCTCAAAAGGTTAAATCATCATACTCAAGGGGTTAAGTCATCATACTCATATGGTTAAATAATCGCACTCAATGGGTTAAGTCATCATACTCAAAGGGTTAAGTCATCATACTTAAACGGTTAAATCGTCGTACTCAAGGAGTTTAGTTATCGTACTCAAGGGGTTAAGTCATCATACTCAAGGGGTTAAATCATCATACTCAACGGGTTACGTCATCATGCTCAAGGGGTTAAGTCATCATACTCACCTGGGTTAAGTCATCATGCCCAAGGGGTTAAGTCATCATACTCAAGGGGTTAAGTCATCATACTCAAGGCGTTAAGTCATCATACTCAAGGGGTTAAGTCATCATACTCAAGGGGTTACGTCATCACACTCAAGAGGTTAAGTCATCGTACTCAAGAGGCTAAATCATCGAACTGAAGGGGTTAAATCATCGTACTCAGTTATCATCATACTTAAGGGGTTAAGTCATCGTACTCAAGGGGTTAAGTCATCATACTTAAGGGGTTAAGTCATAGTACTCAAGGGGTTACGTCATCATACTCAAGTGGTTAAGTCATCGTACTCAAGGGGTTAAGTCATCATACTCAAGGCGTTAATCATCATACCAAGGGTTGTCATCATACTCAAGGGGTTAAGTCATCATGCTCAAAAGGTTAAATCATCATACTCAAGGGGTTAAGTCATCATACTCATATGGTTAAATAATCGCACTCAATGGGTTAAGTCATCATACTCAAAGGGTTAAGTCATCATACTTAAACGGTTAAATCGTCGTACTCAAGGAGTTTAGTTATCGTACTCAAGGGGTTAAGTCATCATACTCAAGGGGTTAAATCATCATACTCAACGGGTTACGTCATCATGCTCAAGGGGTTAAGTCATCATACTCACCTGGGTTAAGTCATCATGCCCAAGGGGTTAAGTCATCATACTCAAGGGGTTAAGTCATCATACTCAAGGCGTTAAGTCATCATACTCAAGGGGTTAAGTCATCATACTCAAGGGGTTACGTCATCACACTCAAGAGGTTAAGTCATCGTACTCAAGAGGCTAAATCATCGAACTGAAGGGGTTAAATCATCGTACTCAGTTATCATCATACTTAAGGGGTTAAGTCATCGTACTCAAGGGGTTAAGTCATCATACTTAAGGGGTTAAGTCATAGTACTCAAGGGGTTACGTCATCATACTCAAGTGGTTAAGTCATCGTACTCAAGGGGTTAAGTCATCGTACTCAAGAGGCTAAATCATCGAACTGAAGGGGTTAAATCATCGTACTCAGTAATCATCATACTTAAGGGGTTAAGTCATCGTACTCAAGTGGATAAATATATCGTACTCAAGGGGTTAAATAATCGTTTTCAATGGGTTAAATCACTACACTCTCCTAAGTAGCACTACACTCTCCTCAGTAACACTACACTCTCCTCAGTAACACTACACTCTCCTCAGTAACACTACACTCTCCTCAGTAACACTTCACTCTCCTCAGTAACACTACACTCTCCTCAGGAACACTTCACTCTCCTCAGTAACACTACACTCTCCTCAGTGACAGTAACACTTCACTCTCCTCAGTAACACTACACTCTCCTCAGTAACACTTCACTCTCCTCAGTAACACTACACTCTCCTCAGTAACACTACACTATTCTCAGTAACACTACACTCTCCTCAGTAACACTTCACTCTCCTCAGTAACACTTTCACTCTCCTCAGTAACACTACACTCTCCTCAGTAACATCACTCTCCTCAGTAACACTACACTCTCCTCAGTAACACTACACCTCCTCCACTCAGTAACCTACACTCCTCCTCAGTAACATCTCCTATTCTTACTACACCTCCTCCTCAGTAACCTACACTCCTCCTCAGTGACACTGCCTCTTCTCGAGTGGCACTGCACTCTCCTCAGTGTACTACATCTCATCGGTAGCTGCACTCTTCTCAGTGAAGCACTGCACTCTCTGCCAGGTGGCACTGCATAATAGTGGCACTGCACTCTCTAAGTGACACTGCATATGTCAGTGACATTGCATATCACTCAGTGACACTACCTCTCCTCAGTGAGCACTGCGCTCTTCTCCATTGACTTTGCTCTCACTCCAGTAACACTGCATCTCATCAGTAGCACTACCTGTACACTCATCGGTAACTGCACGCTCATCGGTAAACACGGCATCAGTAGCACTTCACGCAGCGCAACCATGGTAAACACTGCTCTCACTCCAGTGGCACTGCACTCTTCTCAGTAACACTTTCACACTCCTCAGTAACACTGCATACTTCACTCGGTGGCTTTCACGCTCTCCAGTAACACTACCTGTACACTCATCATCGGAAAATTGACACTGCACTCATCAGTGGCTTACTGCACTCTCTATAGGTTAACTGCGTCTCCTCGAGTAGCACTGCCTGTACGCTCCTCAGGTAACACTACATATATCAGTGGCTGCATATATAGTAACACTGCATATCGTAGTAACTACCTCTTCTCAGGCACTACACTCTTCTCAGTTAACACTGCATATCATCAGTAACACTACGCTCTCCTCCAGTAACACTACTGCCGCTCTTCTCGGTAACACTGCACTCTCCTCAGTAACACTGCGCTCTCCTCAGTAACACCTACCGCCTTGCCTCTTCTCAGTAACTACACTCTCCTCAGTAAGCACTACACTCTTCTCAGTAACTTGCTACACTCTCCTCAGTAACCTACATATATATTAACGCTCTTCTCAGTAACACTACACTCTCCTCAGTAACACTACACTCTCCTCAGTAACACTACACTCTCCTCAGTAACCTACTCTTCTCAGTAGCCCACTACACTCTCCTCAATGACTTACTACACTCTCCCATAGTACCACTACCTGTACCTCTTCTCAGTAACACTACACTCTCCTCGTGACACTACACTCTTCTCCCGGCCTTTTTACTGTACACTCTCCTCAGTAACACTACACTCTCCTCTCAGTAACACTACACTCTCTCAGTAACACTACACTCTCACCCCTCCTCAGTAACACTACACTCTCCTCAGTAACACTACACTCTTCTCAGTAACACTCACACTCTCCTCAGTAACACCACACTTTCCCAGCAACACTACGCTCTCCCCAACACTACCTGTACACTCTCCTCAGCACACTCACCTCTGTGCTCCTCAGTAACACTACACTCTGTACACCTCCTCAGTAACACTCACACCTTCCTTGTGCAACACCACACCTCTCAGTAACACTACCCTCAGTAACACTACCACACTCTCCTCAGTAACACTACACTCTCCTCTCAGTACTACTCACACACTTCCCCTCCTCAGCAACACTACGCCTCTTCTCAGTAACACTACACTCTCCTCACTCTTCTCAGTAACACTACACTCTCCTCAGTAACACTACGCTCTCCCTCAGCAACACTACACTGTACACCTTCTCAGTAACACTCTACACTCTCCTCAGTAACACTACACTCTAACACTCTCCTCAGTAACACCTCCCCAGCAACACCACACCTTCCTCAGTAACACTCCACACCTCTCAGCAACACCACACCTCCCCAGTAACACTACACTCTCCTCAGTGCCTCCCTCAGCAACACCACCTGCACACCTCTCAGCAACACTTCTCAGTAACACTACACTCTTCCAGTGACATCTTGCTCTGCACTCTTCTCAGTAACACTACCTGCACACTCTCCTCAGTAACACTACACTCTCCTCAGTAACACTGCTGGCCCAGCAACACTACCTGCACACTCTTCTCAGTAACACTCCCCTGCACACTCTCCTCAGTAACACTACACTCTCAGTAACACTACACTCTCCCTCAGTAACACCTACACCTCCTCAGTAACACTACACTCTCCCTCAGTAACACTACACTCTTCTCAGTAACACTACACTCTCCTCAGTAACACTACACTCTCCTCAGTAACACTACCTGTACACTCTCAGTAACACCTCACACCTCCTCAGTAACACTACACCTTTCTCAGTAACACTACCTGCTCTCCCCTCAGTGCAACACTACACTCTCCTCAGCAACACTACGCTCTCCCCAGTGTAACACTACTGTACACCTCTTCTCAGTAACACTCACTCTCTGTAACACTACACCTAACACTACGCTTTCTCCTCAGTAACACTACCTGTACACTCTCCTCAGTAACACTACACTCTCCTCAGTACACTCTCACACTACACTCTCCTCAGTAACACTACGTAACACTACACTCTCCTCAGTAACACTACACTCTTCTCAGTAACACTACGCTCTCCTCAGTAACACTACCTGTACACTCTCCCTCAGTAACACTACACTCCTCAGTAACACTACACCTTTCTCTCAGCTACACTCTCCTCAGTAACACTACGCTCTCCTCCAGCAACACTACCTGTACACTCTCCTCAGTAACACTACACTCTTCTCCCAGTAACACTACCTCTCACTCAGTAACACTACACTCTCAGCAACACCACACACCTTTCAGCACCACACCTCCCCAGTAACACTACACTCCCTCAGCAACACCACACTCTCTCAGTAACACTCAGTAACACTACACTACCTCTCCTCAGTAACTTTACTACACTCTCTCCTCAGTAACACTACACTCTCCTCAGTAACACTACACTCTCCTCAGCACTCACTCTCCTCAGTAACACTACACTCTCCTCAGTAACACTACACTCTCTCAGTAACACTACACTCTTCTCAGTAACACTACACTCTCCTCAGTAACACTACACTCTCCTCAGTAACACTACACTCTCCTCAGTAACACTACACTCTCCTCAGTAACATTACACTCTCCTCAGTAACACTACACTCTCCTCAGTAACACTACACTCTCCTCAGTAACACTACGCTCTCCTCAGTAACATTACCTGTACACTCTTCTCAGTAACACTACACTCTCCTCAGTAACACTACACTCTCCAGTGCCACGCTGCACCTGTCAGAAGGTTCAATTGTTTTAACACGTGACATACATTGTTTACGGTTTCAGATAACACCCACCTGTTATGTTACACACTAGGTGACGCGCAGCTCATAAATAAACCATCTCATATTATCAGGTTGGGTTGTGGATGTGACTACTGTACTTAGAGCTGGTCAGGCGCGTGGGTCTGTTTCTGCACTGAACCAAACCGTGTGGCGTTAACTAAATACTGTATAACATTATTTGTGACACGCAGTAGTGATTTGGATAAGGCGCTCCATTTTTTATCGTAAAACAACCTCAAGTCAACCTGACTAACTTATTTAAGGTTAACCTAACCTAACTTATCCTATCCTAACCTAACTCACAATCAAATCAACCAACACTTCCTAACATGTCCTAATATCGCTTAATTAGCTGACCATCATGACTACTTAACCTAACCTTCACTATGACGTCATGATGGCAAACTTGAGTATATTGCGTTTTAGAATGATTCTGAAAATGCTCAGATCGCTGTTTGGCGCACATTAGTAATGCGCAGCACATCAGTGTGGCGACGTAAGAAGATAGACTGTATAATCGTCACTCAAGTTCCTATTAATTGAACATTACATATACAGTGCAGATGCGTATATACAAACGATGGGAAATAATAATGTACAGATGATCTACTCCGCGATACCTGTAAAAGGAGTATTGATAGACAGTATAATGCTTTACCGACATCTAGTGTACAAGAAGTAAGTGTAAATATAGTCAGTGTTTCCCCGTGTTTGAGCACCGCGAGATTTACCCGATATCTAAAAAAAATCAATAATTAAATAAAAATAAAGAGAGAGAAATTTAAAAGAAAAAAAAAACTCACCAGGAACGAGTCCTCAATATACTCGGCGAGCGCTGACATGACGCAATCGTTGTCCCTGAGAAATCATATCTTTCTTAAAACATTTTCTAGAAATAAGTTTACTTTTATCTCGCCGATGTTGTGTTATTTTATATTAGTATAACACATTTTTCACTACAGTTGATTGATATAACGAACAATAACAGGATTCCTTATATCTTATATTTAAACTCGATTATCAAAGAATTATATGACTACCGCGAGAAGTGAGACAAATGTACAGGATACTTCTTATACTTCTTATTATCTACAACATTAATCGTATAACCAAAATGTTATCGTTATGTAGTAAAGAATAATAAGTTCTTACGTTTGGCAGTGTAGGGTGAGGTCTGTATGATAACTCCGGCACATAAAACGTGGAGAATGCCTCGTGTGTCACATAGTTTCCCCAGCACCGTCATCAACGCATCTACTCACTCCTCCTCCTCCACCTGACAACCTCAGTCGCCCTGGTTGTTGTAAGTCTACAAGTGTTCTGACATCACGTATTTACTTACATTATGTATACTGAACAATGACGAACACTGTCGTATTTATTCAAGATCTAATTTTCCTTCAGACTAAGGTTACCAACACCTAGCACGAGGACTGATCTTTTTAATTAAATTTTGCTTTACTTTACTTGCGTCAGACGTCACTTCGCCAGTGTGGGTATACGTTTTCCACTGTCTGCTGTCTCACCTCTTCAATTAAACTTGATCACAGCGGTGTTACAGGCATTTCAAATCAATCTGCGAATCACGATTTTTAGGTAATCGTCTGAAGAGGAAGGAGGGAGAAACAAGCTGAGAAGTTACAAAAAGAGGAGGAAGATGGAGGTAGTGGAGAGTGAGAGTAACGGGGGTAAGGTTGTGCTCAAGAGGAAGGTGACACTTACGAACGGCGTGGCGCTCATCGTCGGCTCCATCATAGGTAAATATTATTACTGTACTAGCATCGTTACTTTCCAAATTTATATATATATTTTTACTGACGTGTTCCTTGATAAGTTCCTTTAAATACACATTAATTCTTTTCTCTTTTTTTTTTTGCGAAGAGCATTCATTATTATGCTGGCCACAAGCACCATAACTTAACCATAACTTATTGTTTACTTGGCGGGATAGTGTCCATATTTACACAAGTATCGGCCAGTTGGTTATTCTCTCCACGTTTTGTCGATTGAATCACTGAACTGCTGTATATTTTACCGTGAAAAAACAAACAAACTAAAGGCTGTTCAGGCTAAAATTGGATTTAGTCGAGTGATATATTTAGAAGTTTTTATTTTCTTGTGTTAATGTGTATGAAAACAAAGCCAGAAACTATAATAGATAATATTGGTGAAATACAAACTATACAATACCCCTTTAACTGTACAATACCACTTTAACTATACAATACCACTTTAACTATACAATACCACTTTAACTGTACAATACCACTTTAACTATACAATACCACTTTAACTGTACCATACCACATTGAATTAAATTGATTTTAATTGAAACAGTTTATTTAGCCAGAAAAACACAGATACAGAGTGGATAATAATAACAATATTATCATGGCTGAGCCAGTTGAGAACCTGAGCTCTCTTTTAGGCACCTGATATATACTATACATTCATCTCAAGGAAGTATTATGTAACATTTAGTATCATCTGGAATAGTACAATAGCATGGTGGTAATAAGAACATCTCATAATGTTACCACGGTTATCACTTAAAAATTTATTATTTATTTATTTATTTATTTATTTATTTTTTATGAGTTTAGTATACACAAACTGCAGTGGAATTAATAAACATAAGTATAATGGGGGAGCAGTACAACATGGGTTGTACAGTATTAAGGTTGAACAAGAGGACAGAGCTGTCAGGATTATGTCTAGTTGGCAAATATGTTTATTGCAATGGTAATTTCTTATATATTTACATGATAATTTCCGATAAAACGGTTTTGATGGTACAATTAAAGCAGGTACTAAATAAAGTAGGTGTTACAAGAGAAATCAATACTTAAACAATAGATATTTTATAAGAGATGATTTAAAGGAAGGGAGCGTAGTCTTTGCTGGGATGGGTGGGGGTAAGTTGTTTCACACCTCACACCGTGCTATTTTATGGAGGTCTGGGACTGAGAGGAGTGCATGGGGGGTGGTCTTAGTAGCTCTGGGTGCCTTAAGTTGTATCCCTGATTATTTCGGAACTGGAAATAATTATTGTCAAACAAGTGATAGATAGATTTGTAAACAAAGAGGGCACATCAGTAGGTGTTAATATTTTCGAATTTTAACATTTTCAATTTAGCAAATTCTTCGTTTGTGTAATCTGGTTTTTTTCAAGTAGTTCAATGTCCGTACAACTCTCTTTTGTGCAGTAATCAGGGATTGTGTTTTTGAAGAGCCAGAGGCCCCCTATAGTGTGTTGATTTTGCCGCTTGCAGCGGCTACTTTATTGTGCACCCCACACTCATCCTGTGAGCGGTAGCGCAAAAGGATTACAGAGTAGGGTTTACAAAGGGTCATAATAATTAACCCCGGTTGTCAGGATATTATGGCACTGAAAGTTACACAGTATTTCATTTACATTATTTGTTTAGTTCTATACATAAAGGGTAACTTATTCACAAATGCGTGAGAACAGGCGTGTGAGGCAGTATGTCTGGCCTCACACTTTGTTATTCACATTTACGTGGGAGGTATTCAAGCACATTGCGTATTTGGTTCTGTACATGAGAACTGATATAGTTACTAAGTGCAAAAAAGTGGATACAATCTTAATATGTCGGCTATCTTGCCATTAGAGATGAAGTGTTGTGCCATTTCACACACAGTGTGCTTGGACCTGTCCCTAAAAGGTTCTATCTTCACACAGTCGAGGACGTAGTGTTCAAGTGTGTGGCCATATGTATGGCCACACACTTTACATTTAGTTTTGTTTACATCTGCTTGAGGAACATACTGCCAGAGGTACTTATATCCTAACCTTAATCTAGCGGTTACAACATCTTGTAATCTAGTGATCTTGTTACTTGCTCCATATACATGTTTCACTTGATACATCTCATCATGGTAAACTATGGATCGACTAGTGCCTGTTTGCACTTGTCTACTTGCGTCAAACTCATCAATAAGTTCTTTCCTAATTACAGTTTTAAGGGTTCTTTTTGACAGACCCAAATTGTATTCAACGGTGTCTTTGTTAGACGCGAGTTTGGCGAGGGCATCAACTCTGTCATGTTTTATGAGGCCTATGTGAGAGGGGATCCACAACAGTTTGACCCTGACACCCCGGTCAACAAGGCACGCATATTTGTGTCTGGCTTCAGAGACAAGATCGTGACAACCTGAGTCGAGGGTACCAAGGGCAAGTAGTGAGGATAGAGAGTCAGTGATGATGAGACTGTCAGTAACAGTGGTTTCAATGAATTTAATAGCTGTGAGTATGGCAACTAATTCAGTTTGTAGAGTGGATGCCCAGTTGTTAATTCTAACTCCTTTCTCAATTATATTACCGTCAGGTTGAGTCACAACAATAGCACTTCCAGCCCTCCCACAGGCGGTGTTTAGAGATCCATCAGTGTAGATGGTCTGTGTGATATTATCATCAGTCTGTAGAGTGTGTATGTGTTCAAGAGCTCTCAATTTGGCAGTGTGTTGGAGATAAATGCTTTGTATAATTAATTTTTAGGCGGATACGTCGGTATTGTGATATCGAAGGGAACTGTCCGCCAGGGTGGCAGGAAGCGCTGTTGTGTCTCAACTTTGTACAGGTGGTCTAGTCCAAACATCTTCATATGTGTAGCTGTAGTTTGGATCCATTTAGACTCAGTAGTCCCATGGTTCATACATTCTAGCAATTTTAAGGAAACAATGTTATCAGGATCACCACGCAGAAGCCTCAGGGCTATCATGAGGTTGACTTCAATTATTCTATCTTTAACACTGGGTATACCTAGTTCTTTCCTCATATTAAGTACTTTAGTGCTCATGGGACATCCTAGGATAATTCTGAGGGCTTTATTTTGCATTTTCTCGAGCTTGTCAACGCCTTTCCCGTCACGAATGACCAGGGCTGGTGCGTGGTAATCTATCAGAGATCTTATATAGCCTAGGTACATTGTTTTAACAATTCTAATATTAGCACCATAGTGCGGGCTGTACCCCGCTACACTTCTAAGAGGTCTCAGTCTGTCAGTACATTGGCGGGTTAGCTGTTGTATGGCAGGTAGGGTACAAGGGACGGAAACACCAAGATATTTAAAAGAAGAAACATAGTCAATAGTGTTGTTACCTATCTTGAACTTGGCGGGGCCGCGTTTGCGGTTCCCAGCTTGTTTGTTGAACACCTTAGTTTTGTCAGTGGAGATAATAAGACCGAGGTGTTCACAGGCTGCGTATACATGGTTCAGGGTGGTTTGCATTTCACGATGAGTTTTAGTATGTATAAGAATATCATCAGCATAGCTGATTGAGATATTGCTGGGGTTGTCTGGTATTAAATTTAATAATGCATTCATAAGAACATTGAACAAAGTGGGGCTAAGTACTCCACCTTGAGGGGTACCAAGTTGCATATCTTTAACTTCACTTTTGTAACCCTGAAACAGTGCAGCAGCCCTTCTGTTGGTTAGGTAACCACTTATCCAGTGTAACAGCCTACCTCCTATATCCATTTTGGCTAGTTCGTACAATATCAGTTGCCTATTGGCAATATCAAATGCAGCTTTTAGGTCAAGAAATGTGGTGTATCTGTGCCTTTCATCACCATGCACAGTTAGGAATGTGGTGATGCAATTATGTACACCTTTACCATGGGTGAAGCCATTTATGTTAGGAGACATGTGTTCTCTGATTCTATATAAGAGTCTGCCAAGAACCATCCTCTCAAAGGTTTTACACAGGCAGCTGGTTAGTGATATGGGACGAAAGGCATCAGGCTGTCCTGGTTTCGGTATTGGTACAACAATACTGCTGGTCCATGATGTGGGTAGTTGGCCCTCGGCATGACTCATATTGTACAATACCAACAATGGATTGCCTGGCACGCGCCTTAGTAGTCTAATGATGTTGTAGGTGACTCCGTCCTCTCCAGGGGAAGTAGACCTACCCCTGGCGAGGGCGGCGTCAAGCTCCCACTCAGTATATGGAACATCACACTCATCGTGCTGTTTGCCCAGCATAAAGCTAATAAGATTACTTCTCTCTACAGACTTCGCATCAAGGAGTCCCCGAGTCCTAGCTGGTAACATGTCATAGCTCGACACATGAGCCCACTTTGTTATTAGCTCATTCGACTTTTGCAGAGGGTTTGGATGGGAGACGTGTCTTCTGTTTTTACCTCTGATTATGTTTATGTCTTTCCAGGCTTTGCTGAGGGATGTGTGTTGGTTCAGGCTGTTGACATATGTCTCCCATGCATTTTGTCTGAGTTCGTTTACACGTTCCCTGACAGCAGCAAGGGAAGCTTGATACAATTGTAACATTTGAGGTGTTCTAAATTGTCTGTAACCCTTACCCACCCTCCTGACCCTAGCCCTGAGTTTTTTCAGCTCAGGGTCATTATAGCACTGCTGTTGCCTGTTCCCATTATGCTGACCACGTTTTCTCCTTTTTTTGGTGGAGTCATTGTTGGTGAAGTATGCATAAGTCCTATCTATCAGATCGTCATGGAAACTTTGGTAGTTGTCAGGCTTGTAGTCCTTGTACCAGTCATGGATGAAGTCTATGAACTGGCTTTCATGTTCTTGCTTGACTGTGATTCTACGTCTGTTGAGTTTACCACCAGTGGGGGTGTCATTGGCTACATGTATACTAGCTTGGATTGGGCTGTGGTCAGACATAAGATCAGTGACAACATCAGAGCTATGAGTTGTGTATGATAGATTAAAGCCAATACATTTGTCTAGACCCCCGCCATAGATGTGTGTTGGTTCATTATTACCTATAATTTGAACATCTTCATATGCGCTGAGAAGTGAGATAAGTCTCCTACCATTGGTGTTAGTGGTGGAGTCACCTAATTTCTTGTGTCTAGTATTCAGGTCACCCATTAGGACAGTGGGCTCAGTGTGTAAAAAGTCTGGGAGATCTGTGTATTGAAGCTGATCTGAGGGAGCATAGGCGTTTAGCACGTTGAGTGTGGAGTTGCCCAGGTGGATAGTGATCCCATGGTACTGAAGGTTGGTAGTCTTTTTGGATACAAGAGGTACATGCGGGAGTGACTTCTTAACATACATCAAACATGTGTGAGTAGAACTAGGATCATAATACACATAATTGGGCAGACTGGGTGGGGGCTTACCATTAGGTGTGAGACACTCCTGCAGACACACAATATCGATGTCCTCAGTCACAACTTTGTGGTGTAGGTCAGGGTATCGTTTTCTAAGGGATGAGATGTTCCAACTCATCACCTTCACCGCTCTGTATCTTTGCCTGGTATTAACACTGGCCATTATGAAATGTATTTGGAAATTATGAAGCAAAAGGCACTGTATGATACTGTTCTTTTCTGCGCTGCCTGTCCCTTCGGCAGGCAGTAGGCCAGTTAACCTTTTGGAAACATTTCTGGAGCATGTACGGCTCAACAATTGTTGTATTTCATTGGCAGACAACAACACACTTTGGTTACACTCGACATCACCACCATTTTCTGTTTGTGTTTGTTCATCTTCACTGACCATGTCCACAGAGGCATCAGTAGAACTGTTACCAGTATCACTATTTTCCTCTGCGTGGACACTAGTTCCTGGTGGGTCTTGAGTTTCCACATCTGGTACTGACATCTGAATGTCTTCAGTTTGACTGTAATTTTTCCGTAGCTGCTGCACTGTGTATGTGGTGTTTTTTTTCCTTTAGTGTATCACAGAGGCTCCTTAACATTTCAGTTTGAGCTGTAAACTTAGCTTTGAGTTCTTTAATTTCATTTTTCAAATCATTGATCTCTTCACGATGTGCATGGAGTGTGTTGGCAGCTACCTGTTGTGTCGGTACGTCTGTGTTGCCCCATGCTGATCTTTCGATGACTGCTGGTGATGATCCTGGAGCTTTGGTGGGGAGGGCAGGCCAGGGGTTGGCCGTAGGGAGTACCCTAGCAGCATTAGTGTTTCTTGAGACCTGCCTGGGTGGCGGGTCTGGGCGCTGAAGGGGTGTAGGAGCTCTAGAACAGTCAGGGTGCCATACAGGAACTCCAACTGTTTTGCAGTTAATACACTTCTGTTGGATGACACCCCCTTGAGCAACTGTATCTCTGCAAACCTGTGTTGCATGTTGCCTTGAGCAGAGACCACACCACGGCTTAGTCGAGGGGCATAACCGGGCCACATGGCCCCAGTGCTGACAGTTGTAACACCTCCGGGTAGGGGGCTGATAGAGAGTTACCTTCAGAGTGATAGGCACCACGGACTCGAATGGTCTTGGGTGGGTCTTCCGAGCCAACCCAGTCTGCAATGACTGCATTCATTGCCCCTGAGTCGCTTCGTCCTTCTGATGTTGGGATGAGCTTCTAGTAGTGTAGGGGTCTGGTACTGGTCGAGCCCTATGATTTAGATGGTTTTCTTGCTCGATGGTTGGGATGATTGTTCCATGGTTATTCCCCTTATGCTATTGGTGAGGAGATCCTGTATGACTGCTGGGTCGTTCCTAATCAGAACATGATCTTGTGTACCGACTCTGAACTGAAACTCAGCCTCAGGGTATTTGTCTTCCGCATCGTTCAGCCAGAGATACTTGTCTTCAGGTGATGTACCTTCAGGGAAGTATAATCTTACTCTCATGGGGGGTTGTGGTTGTAGTTGATTGTCTCTAAGTCTTTCTGCCTTTTCGGCCTTCCGCTTGTTCCTGGACTGAACTAGTTGAAAGCCATCTTCTCCGTTGGTGTCAAGGTCAACACCACAGTCGCCTGGCTCACTCAGTGCATCAGGAGAGTTAAAGCGAGTAGCTGGGTCTCCAGTCAACTCAGACATGGTGGAGTTACAGGACTCGACTTATATGCCTACGTCAGAGGGCCGAGGACTGCTTGGCACTCCTAGGAAGTCAGCGGTGGTTGGGAGGCGTAACCCTCTTAGAGGACAAAGGAGATTGGCATCTACTGTACAGCGTATTAGCGGTGTGAGGGGAGGCCATGAGCGGGCCTCCCGGTGTGGTGTCGGGGGGACTAAGGTAACAGGAGTTTTCTCAGTTTATAAACACTTTTATTACACTACACTTGTTCTTAATAGCATGTCTGTTTTTCTGGTTAGATACAGTATCAAAGTCAATTTTAGTTTCAAAAGAACTAACCAGCTTGGCACACTATGAGGACGGGGGTTTGTGTAAACAAACCCTCACCACATGGCCGAGCGTGACCACAAGGGTATAGGCCTTGCCTCGCGGGCACCTACACCTACACACCACACAGTGCTCAACATACGGTAGTTCACTTGTTATACAGGCAACATATTTGCCACTTCAATCAGAGTTTCTCGGGTTTTTTCAATGCTTGGATCTTTACTCCACTTACTATGACATTTCCTCAGTAACTTATTCCACCGCTTTACAATCTTATCATTATAATACATAGGCTTAGGTTTTGTGGTATTTCCATACTGTTTCCCTGTCTTATTCAAAATCATCATAAAATATATTTTCATCTTTAATTCCAATCTTTTTGTACTCATTAGACCACTCGCCGACTTCTGCTACAAATTCACTATGTTGGCCTACTGTTATTGTATACCTTTTCCTATTGGTATCATGAAATTTTTTGTTCAAATGAAGCTTCACTTTAATTGCAAAGTGATCACTCAAAAGCGTATCCACAATATCCAAATTTGCATGAACATCTAACATAATAAAAAGTATTGCATAATCAAGTCTCCCCACTTTAACATGTGTCGGCTCACCAGCTCCAAGGACCTTAGCATCTTCTGTAGAGTAAGATATTTTTCAGAACCATTCCATTGTGATTTTGAGAACCTCTACTGCCAAGATTGTTATGCCTAGCGTTCAAATCACCAATCAGTAAACAATCATCAGCAAAAATAATGTCCGGCAGATCATCAACTCAGCATGCACACAAGCATTGAACAGTGTAGCATCTCGAAGCGTAATACTAACACACAAATACTCGGTACCGTTTATTTTTTAGAGCGGAATGAAAAGATGTTGGAATATCATCTTTGATATAAGTCGTCAAACCTCTACAATTTCCAGTCACATCCGCTGGTAATTCAAAACTTTGATAACCTCATAGTTGTAAAGATATTCCGTTTGTCCCAACCTCTTGCAAAGCTCTAACATCAATACTACTAGAAGGAACATCTGCATGAAGATCCATTAACCTTTTTTTTCAAACTATTAACATTCCAGGAAATTAAGTTGACATTATGATCCATTAGAATAAATTTTCCCCCTCATATTCTTCACCGAAATAAGAACATCCTTTTTGACGTCGTCCCTTGGATTTTTCATATATTCCAAAACAGTCAAGAATGTTCGTCAGGTCACCAAGCATTTCCTTGTTTACTACATTCTCTTTAGAAACCGAACCAACTCTATTTCCTAACTGACTATGATTACTATTTTGCTCTAGATTGCTATCCACAACATTTGATTCCATCTCTACCAATGTTTCATTTTCTTTTGAACTATCTTTATTAACAAGAGCAACATCACTATATGGCACAAGATTCACCAAGCATTTCTTGATATCCAATACTGCTTGTTTGAGCTCGTCAATCTCCTTACGGAGTTCTACTACAATGTTAGGGGCTGTAAGGTTATTGCCCCCGTTACCTATGTCCTTCTGTGGTGCTGCATTACGTATTTCCATACGCTGTTCCCACACATTTACAGCACTTGGTGTCCCTTCAACACCCCTCCTTACAGCGTCACCTTTATCCTCTTGATTGGTGGACTGATCTCGTGATTGCAATTGATGAACTTTCGGTTTTTCAGGACACACCCACGAGCTGGCATTGTGAGCCCCCCACAATTACAGCATTTTGGTGTAATTTTCTCCTTTGCCTTAAGTTTATCTCCACAGACCTTCTCTGGCGCTGAACCTTTGATTAGCGCAATTAGCTGCGGCTTAAGTACTAGTTCTCCATCAAATCTAATTACACGTCTCTTGGCCCAAATAAATCTATCGTCACATCCTCGGGGTCAAGGTAAACAGGATAATCCAAAAGAATGATCTTCGCACATCCCAATGGACTTCACAGGCTTTTCCGTCACTACATTCTCAAAACTTTCTGTAGTTAGATCTCTAACTGCTTCCTTATCCTTCACAGTAATATAAGGAATATGTTTACCTTCTTTAAAGAGCACTTGATACCCTTGATGGCGCTTAGCGAATCTAACTGACCACTTTACCTTAACATGAAAATCCAGGCCATTATTCTTGGGGAAGTAAAGATGTGGCCTCCTTGATGAGTTGCTGCCATCTACACCATCAGTGGGGTTTACACTCGTTGTACTGATCATGGTTGAAGAATGACTCACACCATCAATGGGGTTTACACTCGTTGTACTGATCATGGTTGAAGAATGACTCACACCATCAATGGGGCTTACACTCGTTGTACTGATCATGGTTGAAGAATGACTCACACCATCAATGGGGTTTACACTCGTTGTACTGATCATGGTTGAAGAATGACTCACACACCATCAATGGGGTTTTACACTCGTTGTACTGATCATGGTTGAAGAATGACTCACACCATCAATGGGGTTTACACTCGTTGTACTGATCATGGTTGAAGAATGACTCACACCATCAATGGGGTTTACACTCGTTGTACTGATCATGGTTGAAGAATGACTCACACCATCAATGGGGTTTACACTCGTTGTACTGATCATGGTTGAAGAATGACTCACACCATCAATGAGTTTACACTCGTTGTACTGATCATGGTTGAAGAATAACTCACACCATCAATGGGGTTTTACACTCGTTGTACTGATGATCATGGTTGAAGAATGACTCACAACCAATGGGACTTTACACTCGTTGTGATCATGGTTGAAGAATGGCTCACACCATCAATGGGGGTTTACACTCGTTGCTTTGATCTGTGGTTGAAGAATGACTCACACCATCAATGGGGTTTACACTCGTTGTACTGATCATGGTTGAAGAATGACTCACCATCAATGGGGTTTTACACTCGTTGTACTGATCATGTGGTTGAGAAGAATGACTCACACCATCAATGGGGTTTACTGTACACTCGTTGTACTGATCATGGTTTGAATGACTCCACCATCAATTTTCTTTCGCTTATCCACCAGAGTGGGAAATAGGTATCTTCACTCTTGTACCTTCTCTATTCCTCCTTTTATTCTTCTTTTTTGCTATTAACAACTTTAAAAACGGCTCTTCGATTTCTTCCACATTCACTGCTGCTAGAACCCCAGCTCCATATCAAATCAACAGTCCCCAGCAGTACCTAGACATTGCTGTGACTGCTGTATCCACCAATTCCGTCATTGTAGTAAGCGACCTGCTCGTTGACGCTCTTCCGCCAGCCATGACCTTAAGTGTCAGCCAGAGTTGTGGGAGAGCGACCTGCGTCAAACCAGAACGGCCAGCGTTCAGGAAGTGGTTGCGGTGTTTAAGGTGTAGAAGCTGTCGCAGCATGAAAATCACCCTGAGATTTAACAGAGCTGCATAACCCAGTGTTTGGGTGTTGGCAGAAGCTGGTGCGAAGACAACAACGATACACCCTGAGTTAACGAGTTTGCATAACCCAGTGTTTTAGGTGTAGAAGCTGTTGCGAAGACAACAATCACACCCTGAGTTAACAGAGTTGCATAACCCAGTGTCGGAATAGTCAGAGACCGGACAGCTCGCCAACTGCACTGGCTAACCATGACTCCCGGAACTCGATCGGCTAATCGATTAACATCAGGTTCCCAATTACTGATGGGTGGAGGCCAGAGCCAAATGGCGTAAAGAAACTTGCCCATAGTATGTTTATAGTTAAGAGACACACACAGACACCATGAAATAGTGCGTTTGTGTCATCCTTAACATCTCGAGTTGTTTAAATATAGTTATTCTAATTTATTTTCTTTGTTCCTTGTTGTCTTTTATTTTTCTTCATCTATTTTTTGTTCTTCATGTTTGTTGTTATTATTATTATCAATTGTTCTTCTTTACATCTTTATTGTTGTATTGCATTATTACCCTTCTCTCCTTCCTTCCATCTTTCTTATACTTGTTTTATTATATCAACCATCGTCGTCTTTCATTCTCTTCTCTCACCTTATTACGTTTCTTTCTTCTTAAACTTTATATATTTTTTATTTTCTTTTCGTTCTTTTTCTTTCAATTGCATTTCTTCCTTTCCTCTCCTTACAATATCCTAAGTTGGTATCCCTAAGTTGGTATCCCTAAGTTGGTATCCTAAGTTGGTATTATCCCCAAGTTGGTATCCCTAAGTTGGTATCCTAAGTTGGTATCCCTAAGTTGGTATCCTAAGTTGAGGTATCCCCAAGTTGAGGTATCCCTAAGTTGGTAAATATCCCCTAAGTTGGTATCTCCTAAGTTGGTATCCCTAAGTTGGTATCCCTAAGTTGGAATCCCTAAGTTGGTATCCTAAGTTGAGTATCCCCCAAGTTGGTATCCCTAAGTTGGTATCCCTAAGTTGGTATCCCTAAATTTGATATCCCAAGTTGGTATCCCTAAGTTGGTATCCCTAAGTTGGTATCCTAAGTTGGTATCCCTAAGTTGAGGTATCCTAAGTTGGGTATCCCTAAGTTAGTATCCCAAGTTGGTATCCCTAAGTTGGTATCCTAAGTTGGTATCCCTAAGTTGGTATCCTAAGTTGGTATCCCTAAGTTGGTATCCCTAAGTTGGTATCCCCATGTTGGTATCCCTAAGTTGGTATCCCTAAGTTGGGTATGCATAGGGTTGGGTATCCCTATAAGTTGGTATCCCTAAGTTGGTATCCTAAGTTGGGTATCCCTAAGTTGGTATCCCTAAGTTGGGTATCCCCATGTTGAGGCATCCCTAAGTTGTTATCCCTAAGTTGAGGTATCCTAAGTTGGTATCCCCATGTTGGTATCCTAAGTTGGTAATCATGTTGGTATCCCTAAGTTGAGGTATCCCCAAGTTGGTATCCCTAAGTTGGTATCTAGTTGGTATCCCTAAGTTGATACTAAGTTGAAAAGGTATCCCTAAGTTGGTATCCCTAAGTTGGTATCCCTAAGTTGGTATCCCTAAGTTGGTATCCCTAAGTTGGTATCCCAAGTTGGTATCCCAAGTTGGTATCCCCAAGTTGGTATCCTCGCTTGATATTGTCTTCCAGAAACACTCATCACCTTGGGTCATGAGTGTAGGTGATAATAATCATAAATAAAATCTTCCACGGTGTGGTCTCATGGATTTCCAAAATGATTACTGTAACTTTAGCTGTTTTGGTTGTTATAATTATTTGTCGTTGTTTCTTTATAACGTAACCCCCCTCCATGCACCCCTGTACCTTCCCTTCCTGTCAAGTAATCACCCCCTCATGCACCCCTGTACCTTCCCTTCCTGTCAAGTAAACCCCCCCACTCATGCCCCCTGTTTTAGCACCTTCCTGTCAAGTAATCACCCCCTCCACCCCAGTGCTTTCCCTTCCTGTCAAGTAATCCACCCCCTCACCCCTGTACCTTCCCTTCCTGTCAAGTAATCACCCCCTCCACCCCTGTACCTTCCCTTCCTGTCAAGTAATCACCCCCTCCACCCCTGTACCTTCCCTTCCTGTCCAAGTAATCACCCCTCCACCCTGTACCTTCCCTTCCTGTCAAATGTCCACCCCCCTCCACCCTGTACCTTCCCTTCCTGTCCAAGTAATCACCCCACTCACCCCTGTACCTTCCCTTCCTGTCAAGTAATCACCCCCCTCCACTAATACCTTCCCTTCCTGTCAAGTAATCACCCCCTCCCACCCCTGTACCTTCCCTTCCTGTCAGTAATCACCCCCTCCACCCCTGTACCTTCCTTCCTGTCAGTAATCACCCCCTCCACCCTGTACCTTCCCGCCCTGTCAAACAATCTATTCCTTTATTCTGATTCTCAATCTCGTAAGTGGGACATCCCTCTTTACTACTGTACTCTCTTGTAATATACTTACAGGTCTCCTGTACTAAGGCTCCAAACTCATCTCTTGTATATAGTTGTCATTCGCCATTTTATATAACAAAGGTACTCAAGCTGGCAACCAGGAGCGAACTCGTAACAATGGTTTTAAATTTAACATTTAGATTTGTTTTGAGAGAGGTAAATATTGTGGTTTGGAAATATAGTGAAATGAATGGAACAAGTTACCAAACATCATCGTGCTCGATACGCTGGATAGCTTCAAACATAGGTTGGATGGATATATGAGTGATAGGGACTGGGTGTTAACGGGACTGCCCAGTATGGACCAATAGGCCCGCTGCAGTTTTCCTCCATTCTTGTATTTGTTGTGTATGGTACAGTACGGTCAACTACTAAAGTCCGTTCGCCTCTCCCCCTGAACCACGATCCCCGAGATTTAGAGTCATGACTCCGAAGCATTTATTGACAGTCCGTTGCTGCTTCAGGTTATTATTATTGTATATATTGGTATAATTATTTTTAACAGTATTATTATTATTATCATTACAGGGTCAGGGGTCTTCGTGTCCCCTGGAGGAGTCCTGCACTATACTGGCTCCCCGGCAGCTACCATCATCATCCCTGGGCCTCCTGCAGTCTTCTGTACCCTGGGTGCCATCTACTTCAGGTAGGTCCTCTCTCAGTATCTCTCTCACTCGTGAAATGTGCCGCAAAATTTTCTGCCACCTAAATCTGTGAAATACTCTTGACTTAAAAAGTGTGTGTGTGTGTGTGTGTGTGTGTGTGTGTGTGTGTGTGTGTGTGTGTGTGTGTGTGTAATATGTATGAAGTTTATTGAAAGAGCATAGTAGCAAAACGCTGAAAATATAGGATTACTGTACATAATTGGGGAATATGTCATGATTGACAAATAATATACATGTAACACAAGTGATACAAATATGATATATATATAAAAATAAGGTGCAAAAGGTAAGGTGGGCTGGGAGTGAATACACTGGTTGATTACGGTTATTGATAATTTTACAATGGTTGGGACAGGGCTGCTCTTATAAGCCTTTGATGAGAATGCGTGTGCTCGTATGGGCTGAAGTTGTGGTGTCGAACAGCAATTCGCGGATAAAGGGATCTCGAATTGTTAGTTGGAGCTGGTGTCGAGATGGTGCAGAAGCTTCCTCATCAGAATTTGCAGATGAGATTAGGTGGTGATGATCAGAGAGTCAGAAAGGGTCAGTGTGTTGAGCGCTTCTTGATATGTGGAGTAGGAAGGGGAGAGAATAATCTTGCATGCCTATTTTGCACTTTTTTTCTAGGCGTTTCACGTTGTGTGGCATTTAGGGAGGAAGACCAGGTGGGAGGCATAGGTGAGCTTGGGAAGTATGAATGTTGTGTGTAAACACTGAGGAGCTCGGGTGCAGGAACTCCAAGGGACTTGAGTCAGTAGGAGGGAGGTGGAGACGGAAACTGGAGGGGATTTGACAACTTCACTGACGTGTGGTTTCCAATTGAGTTTATCTGTAGCGACGCAGAGGGCTTGGGTGGAGTCCTGGCCTGGAGTGTGTCGGGGCCCAAGGTAATGGAGGTGGTGGGACAATGTCGGAGGAGAGGTTGATGTGCATAGCCATGGTCTTGGTATGGTTCTGACCCAATTTTGGAACTGGACCAATAAATCCTGGAGGGCAGTGTAGTAGTCGGGAGCCGAGTTGTTGACACACTGATCCCAATGGTGGAGTCGTCGACATATTTCCAGCAAGCAGAGGTTTCTCTTAGGGCATCATTGATAAAAGCGTAAGGAAGCATAGTGGTCCCATTTGGTGCCTTGGGGGACGCCACAGGTGGTGACTGAAAGGAACAGCCCCTCGGAAGCATACACGGCTTGGCGTCGGGTCACTAAGGAAGTCTGTAAGACATGGTATAAGACTCCGAAAGCCAAGGTCGATAGCTTTTTTGATGATTAAATTGTGGAAGGCATTTTTCCACAACTTTTTAAACCGTTTCACCTAGAAACATGTGTGATTAGTTGAACCTGGCTAATTTTAGGGTCAGGAATCCATTTTGGGGTTATTTTGACAATTGGCGGCCATTCTGACCCTCAAATCCAAGATGGCCGCCATCTTGAATGTAAGCATCTTTACAACTTTTAGACCGTTTGAGCTACAAACTTGTGATATATCAATTTCTACTAATTTGGGGTTGAGAAAATAATTTTTGGCACTTGATAAGAGATCATTAAAAGGTGAATTCCAGGTTAGTTGCCATTAGCTATATTAAAAGAAAAACTTGATGGCATTTAAACTCGTAATGCGTTTTTCTGGGGTCACAGCTGAGACAAAAAACACCACATTAACAGAATCATTGGTAACTTTTATTTGAGGTGCACACAATGCAGGTTTTAAAACAGTCATAAGTAAATACAGTTCTTGCTGTTCTGACCTCACAAGTTCACTTTGTGTGAACAATACCCTTATATCCACGGTGTTGTACAGGGCTGCTCATTCAGGCAGCCTGTACATCAGGGGTTTATTCCTGGGCAGCCACAGATGGCAAGCTCCGGTAACCTCGAAGATATGGTAGGTACTGTGATATAAGCTGGTGGGGCGGTGTCCAGGGTCGCCTGTTTCCACCCCATCCGGTGGGGTTAGGGATCTTAGAGGGCTACCCCACACTTGTCCCTCTCTGAAACAGAACACAAGCACAGCAATATGATATATGTGCTGTAGCTGCAGTTTTAAATCTTAAATCTAATAAACGAAATGCAGTAATCAATAAATACGGTAATCTAAGGTCTTGTGTGAGCACTTGCCTGATAGGCAGCTCTGAAGATGTGCTGGTGTAGTGCGTCACTGCTGGGAGACATGATCAAAGTCCCGACCTTGTGGAAGAGGAGATGCAAGCGTGCAGCATCACCTGTTGTATATATCCACAACACCATAGAACTGCATCACAAATTGATGGAGGATGGGGGTGTGCCGCTCAATCATCTCAATGTTGAGTTGGAGCGGGAGGGTGAGTTCTGGGAGAAGACTGCCATGCAGACTTCTTGCCTTTGCCGCCAAAAATGTAGATACGGTGCGCGCAACCGGTAGGTGGCGTACCGGCAAGTCATCGACGGAAGGCCCACGATGGCGTACACTTTGATGAACTGGGTGTACCTGAAGAGACAATAAATTAAGTATTAAAAAATAAAAGCCATACTCAGAACAGTAACAGATCCACCGTGGTCCTCGGTGGCAATCAAGAGCTCATTGAATGCTTAAGCTTTTTTATTACTTTGGCAGCATAGCTTTCATTTGGATTACGATCAACTGCATCTGCCTTTTATAAAGTCTACTCCAGGCATGCACGGTTGTACACAGCATCTATATCACAGTTTGCCCTGACGTTTCACATCACCGATTTTCCTTGCAGCATCGTGACTCTCTAATTTGGGCCAGGAGTGGGAAGCCTCAAGTCCTTGTCTCACCAGGGCTCCTTCACGAAGCATTTTGGTGCAGAAGAGTCCCTTGCCTTCAGTTGGTGGCAACCTGGGACTCCGGTGGGCTACAAACTCTACCAGAGCTCATCCGCCATGTTTTCATTGGGCTTCCTTGGGTGCTTACTCCTCCTCTCTACCTTACTCTTGGCTTACGCCACTTTCTGTGTATGTTGACGCTTGGTTCTGCAGTTTTAGTGCCACACTGTATGGTTAGTTTTCATAAGTTTTACTATACTGCTTGTACCGCATCCCAGCCACCAATGTCATCTAGACTATGAAGCTGGGTGACTCCACTACTAACTCATAGAGCTCTGAGATATTGTCCAGAAGTTCTTGGTATACTTCTAGTTTTCTCAGGTTGTACGTAATTTTAGATGACGCAGGATCTTAACTGCCATTTGTATCTGACCTAACATATAAAACGTTAGTTTCAGTCACGTGTATCCATACAGGTCATTTTGAGTCGACTGTCTCTCGTTTGAATTAAAGTACCAACCTGAAGATGCAAAAAAAGTCTTGCATTACAAGGTACACTCGATTAATTCAACTTCTGTTAAGATGTACTCCAGGATAAGTTTGATGCATCATGGCACTCTGATATAGCCATTAACAACTATGGAATTGACCTTTAAATAATACTTTTTAAATCACCTCCTATCACGTACCAGTGCCAGAAGTAGTTTTCTTGACCCCAAATTAGTAGGAAATTGATATATCACACAAGTTTGCAGCTCAAACGGTTCAAAAGTTGTAAGATGCTTACATTCAAGATGGCGGCGGTATTTCTTGAATGTGAGAGTCAAAATAGCCATAATTGTCAAATAACCCCCAAAATGGATTCCTGACCTAAAATTAACCAGGTTCAACTAATCACACACGTGGAGGTGCTGGTGGTAGAGTGGTACCGCTCTTGCCTTCCTGAAGTGAGATGTCACGGGTTTGATTCAGGCCGGTGGAAGTTGTTTGGACATACTTCTAGCCCCATTAGTCCCTGTTCACCTAGCAGTAAAGTAGGTACCTGTTGTAAATCGAAAGTTTGCGAATTCGTATTCAGGGACAAGTTGTTGGGCTTCAATAACTTGATGACGCAAACCATTGACTCTTCAGGCTTCTATGCCTTGACTCTTCAGGCTTTTACATAGCATGACTCTTCGGAAGCTACACGCCCTTAACTCATGAGACATAAGGCAAGCATGGACTGGCATGCTTCCTGTTGGAGCACTGTGGCAACTTCTGCGCTTCACCTTACCCCAAGGATGTAGGGGAGTGCCCAATAAAAACAAAAAACAATCACACATGTTTCTAGGTGAAATGGTTTTAAAGGGTTAGAAATTGCCTTTTGGGTGCTAGTGCTGTTTATACTAATTAGTGGGTTCTATGCATGGAGACAAAGTGTCTCTTTAGGATAATTTTTTCCTCAGCCCCAGGAACCTTACTTCTTCCAAATTACCTTTGTACTATGAAACGCAGCACTTGTATTTTATGGTTTTATATGGCTGAGGAAGCATTGAAGAAGATGGAGTAGAGGTTTAGCGGTTCAGGGAAAACTCACTTGCAGAGTTTCGTGGTAATATAGGGTCAATGGGGTGGTGGGCGTAAACTTTTCAATTTGTCAGACGTTTTGCTTCTTCAAATTATTCCTAATAAGTCAAGTGGGAAGGGGCTGGTAAGGTAGCTTCAGGGGAGACTGGTTGTGTCAAGCCGGGGAAGCATCTGGCTTATAGTTGCAGAAATGGTTTCTAGTTTGCTCAGCTGCGTCTGGAAGTGGGTATTATTGAATAATAATGATAGTTAAGAGTATGCGGTCAGAACTAGGAGGTGCAGCTACAATTTTGCAATGGGGAGAGGAGAGAACACTGGCTATGTGGCTCGTTGATGGTTTTACAATGGTTGGGGCTGTGGTGTTGTTCTTATAGTGTGATCAGTACGTGGTGGTATGGATGCAGGTGTGGCTGTTGTTGGGTTAGGGGCTGGTGAAATTGTTGTTTCTTATGAGTGTGATCAGTACGTGGTCGTATGGTCTGGGTGTGGCTGTTAGATTGGGGCTGCTGGTGTTCTTATAGAGACATTGTGATCAGTGCATTGGTGGTATGGTCTGGGTGGCTGTTAGATTGGGGCTGTGGTGTTCTTATAGAGTGTGTGATCAGTATGTGGTCGTATGGTCTGGGTGTGGCTGTTGGGTTGGGGCTGTGATTGTTCTTATAGTGTGATCAGTGCATTGGTCGTATGGTATGGGTGTGGCTGTTGGGTGGGGCTGTGGTGTTCTTATAGTGTGATCAGTATGTGGTCGTATGGATGCCGGTGTTGGCTGTTGGGTGGGGCTGTGGTGTTCTTATAGTGTGATCAGTATGTGTTAAAGTACATGGTCTGGGGTGTGGCTGGGTGGGGCTGTGGTGTTCTTATAGTGTCATCAGTACGTGGTGCATTATGGGCTGGGTGTGGCTGTTGGGTGGGGCTGTGGTGTTCTTATAGTGTGATCAGTATGTGGTCGTATGGGCTGGGTGTGGCTGTTGGGTGGGGCTGTGGTGTTCTTACTAGTGTGATCAGTGTTATGTGGTCGTATGAACAGATTGTGGCTGTTGGGGTGGGGCTGTGGTGTTCTTATAGATGTGATCAGTATGTGGTCCATTATGGTCTGGGTGTGAAACATTTGGGCAGGGCTGTGGTGTTCTTATGAATGTGTGATCAGTATGTGGTCGTATGGGCTGGGTGTGGCTGTGTTGGGTGGGGCTGTGGTGTTCTTATAGTGTGATCAGTATGTGGTGCATTATGGGCTGGGTGTGGCTGTTGGGTGGGGCTGTGGTGTTCTTATGGTGTGGAATCAGTCATTGGTCGTATGGTCTGGGTGTGTGGCTGTTGGGTGGGGCTGTGGTGGGTTCTTATAGTGTGATCAGTATGTGGTCGTATGGTCTGGGTGTGGCTGTTGGGTGGGGCTGTGGTGTTCTTATAGTGTGATCGGTATGTGGTGGTATGGTCTGGAGTTGTGTGGCTGTTGCTTGGGTGGGCTGTGGTGTTCTTATAGTGTCATCCAGTGCGTGGTCGTATGGGCTGGGTGTGGCTGTTGGGTGGGGCTGTGGTGTTCTTATGGTGTGATCAGTATGTGACCATTATGTGGGCTGGGTGTGGCTGTTGGGTGGGGCTGTGGTGTTCTTATAGTGTGATCAGTATGTGGTCGTATGGGCTGGGTGTGGCTGTTAGATTGGGGCTGTGGTGTTCTTATAGTGTGATCGGTATGTGATTAGGTATGGTCTGGGTGTGGCTGTTGGGTGGGGCTGTGGTGTTCTTATAGTGTGATCCAGTATGTGGTCGTATGGGCTGGGTGTGGCTGTTGGGTGGGGCTGTGGTGTTCTTATGGTGTGATCGGTATGTGGTCGTATGGGCTGGGTGGCTGTTGGGTTGGGGCGGCTGATGCTTATGGTGTGATCAGTCACATTGGTTGTATGGGCTGGGGTGTGGCTGTTGGGTGGGGCTGTGAGGCCATTACCCACTAGTGTGATCGTATGTGGTGGAGTATGGTCTGGGTGTGGCTGTTGGGTGGGGCTGTGGGTGTTCTTATAGTGTGATCAGTGTTGTGTATAGTGCCGTTGTGGCTGTGGTGCAGGACTGTGGTGTTCTTATAGACGATCCAATGCATTAGTGGTATGGTCTGGAATTGTGGCTGTTAGATTGGGGCTGTGATGTTCTTATAGTGTGATCGTGCGTGGTCGTATGGTCTGGGTGTGGCTGTTGGGTGGGGCTGTGGTGTTCTTATAGTGTGATCAGTATGTGGTCGTATGGTCTGGGTGTGGCTGTTGGGTGGGGCTGTGGTGTTCTTATAGTGTGATCAGTCATTGAGTGTATGGTCTGGGTGTGGCTGTTGGGTGGGGCTGTGGTGTTCTTATAGTGTGATCAGTGCGTGGATTGTATGGGCTGGGTGTGGCTGTTGGGTGGGGCTGTGGTGTTCTTATAGTGTGATCGGTATGTGGTGTTATGGTCTGGGTGTGGCTGTTGGGTGGGGCTGTGGTGTTCTTATGGTGTGATCAGTCTCTGCATTGAGTGCAAGTATGGGCTGGAGTGTGGCTGTTGGGTGGGGCTGTGGTGTTCTTATAGTGTGATCAGTACTTGGTGTTATGGTCTGGGTGTGGCTGTTGGGTGGGGCTGTGGTGTTCTTATAGTGTGATCGGTATGTGGTCGTATGGTCTGGGTGTGGCTGTTGGGTGGAGACTGTGGTGTTCTTATAGTGTGATCAGTGCATTGATGCCGTATGGTCTGGGTGTGGCTGTTGGGTGGGGCTTGTGGTGTTCTTATAGTGTGATCAGTATGTGGTGGTATGGTCTGGGTGTGGCTGTTGGGTGGGGCTGTGGTGTTCTTATAGTGTGTTGATCGGTATGTGGTCATTATGGTCTGGGTGTGGCTGTTGGGTGGGGCTGTGGTGTTCTATGGTGTGATCAGTGCGTGGTGCATTATGGGGTCTGGGTGTGGCTGTTGGGTGGGGCTGTGAATTGTTCTTATGGTGTGATCCAGTCATTGGTCGTATGGTCTGGGTGTGGCTGTTGGGTGGGGCTGTGGTGATTTCTTATAGTGTGATCAGTGCGTGTGCGTATGGTCCTGGGTGTGGCTGTTGGGTGGGGCTGTGGTGTTCTTATAGTGTGTGATCGATGCATTGGTGGAGTATGGTCTGGGTGTGGCTGTTGGGTGGGGCTGTGGTGTTCTTATAGTGTGATCAGTGCGTGTGGTTGTATGGGCTGGGTGTGTGTGGCTGTTGGGTGGGGCTGTGGTGTTCTTATAGTGTGATCAGTCGTGGGTGCATTATGGTCTGGGTGTGGCTGTTGGGTGGGGCTGTGAGAATTGTTCTTATAGTGTGATCAGTCGTGGTCGTATGGTCTGGGTGTGGCTGTTAGATTGGGGCTGTGGTGTTCTTATAGTGTCATCAGTCAGGTAGTGCGGTATGGGCTGGGTGTGGCTGTTGGGTGGGGCTGTGGTGTTCTTATAGTGTGATCGGTATGTGGTCGTATGGTCTGGGTGTGGCTGTTGGGTGGGGCTGTGGTGTTCTTTTAGTGTGATCAGTGATATGTGGTCGTATGGTCTGGGTGTGGCTGTTGGGTGGGGCTGTGGTGTTCTTTTAGGTGTGAATGATGCATTGGTCGTATGGAGGGCTGGGTGTGGCTGTTAGATTGGGGCTGTGGTGTTCTTATAGTGTGATCAGTGCAGTGGTCGTATGGTCTGGGTGTGGCTGTTGGGTGGGGCTGTGGTGTTCTTATGGTGTGATCAGTGCATTGGTAGAGTATGGTCTGGGTGTGGCTGTTGGGTGGGGCTGTGGTGTTCTAACATAGTGTGATCGGTATGCTGGTCGTATGGTCTGGGTGTGTGGCTGTTGGGTGGGGCTGTGGTGTTCTTATAGTGTGTGATCTGTACGTGGTCTAAATGGGCTGGGTGTGGCTGTTGGGTGGGGCTGTGTGGTGTTCTTATAGTGTGATCGGTATGTGGTGTATGGGCTGGGTGTGGCTGTTGGTTGGGGCTGTGGTGTTCTTATAGTGTGATCAGTGTATGTGGTCGTATGGGCTGGGTGTGGCTGTTGGGTGGGGCTGTGGGTGTTCTTATATGGTGTGATCAGTCACATTGGTCGTATGGTCTAGGTGTGTGTGCTGGGTGGGGCTGTGGTGTTCTTATAGTGTGATCAGTCGCATTGGTCGTATGGTCTGGGTGTGGCTGTTGGGTGGGGCTGTGGTGTTCTTATGGGTGTGATCAGTGATGTGGTCGTATGGTCTGGGTGTGGCTGTTGGGTGGGGCTGTGGTGTTCTTTATAGACAGAATCAGTATGTGGTCATGGTCTGGGTGGCTGTTGGGTGGGGCTGTGGTGTTTCTTATAGTGTGATCAGTCGTGGGTATGTGGTCTGGGTGTGGCTGTTAGATTGGGGCTGTGGTGTTCTTATGGTGTGATCAGTGCATTGGTGGGTATGGTTATTGGGTGTGGCTGGGTGGGGCTGGTGTTCTTATGAGTGTGATCGGTATGTGGTCGTATGGTCTGGGTGTGGCTGTTGGGTGGGGCTGTGGTGTTCTTATAGTGTGATCAGTGCATTGGTGCATTATGTGGTCTGGGTGTGGCTGTTGGGTGGGGCTGTGGTGTTCTTATAGTGTGATCAGTATGTGGTTGTATGGTCTGGGTGTGGCTGTTGGGTGGGGCTGTGGTGTTCTTATAGTGTGATCAGTGCGTGGTCGTATGGTCTGGGTGGCTGTTGGGTGGGGCTGTGGTGTTCTTATAGTGTGAATCAGTATGTGGTCGTATGGTCTGGGTGTGGCTGTTGGGTGGGGCTGTGGTGTTCTTATAGTGTGATCAGTATGTGGTGCATTGGGCTGGGTGTGGCTGTTGGTTGGGGCTGTGGTGTTCTTATAGTGGCTGATCAGTATGTGGTCGTATGGGCTGGGTGTGGCTGTTGGGTGGGGCTGTGAATTGTTCTTATAGTGTGATCGATGCGTGGTCGTATGGTCTGGGTATGGCTGTTGGGTGGGGCTGTGGGTGTTCTTATAGATTGTGATCAGTCGTGGTCGTATGGTCTGGGTGTGGCTGTTGGGTGGGGCTGTGGTGTTCTTATAGTGTGATCGAGGTATGTGTGGTCGTATGGTCTGGGTGTGGCTGTTGGGTGGGGCTGTGGTGTTCTTATGGTGTGATCAGTGTGTGGTGGGTATGGTCTGGGTGTGGCTGTTGGGTGGGGCTGTGGTGTTCTTATAGTGTGATCAGTGATATGTGGTCGTATGGTCTGGGTGTGGCTGTTGGGTGGGGCTGTGGTGTTCTTATAGTGTGATCAGTATGTGGTCATTATGGGCTGGGTGTGGCTGTTGGGTGGGGCTGTGGTGTTCTTATAGTGTGATCAGTGCATTGGTCGTATGGAGCTGGGTGTGGCTGTTGGTTGGGGCTGTGGTGTTCTTATAGTGTGATCAGTCATTGGTCGTATGGTCTGGGTGTGGCTGTTGGGTGGGGCTGTGAGGGTGTTCTTATGGTGTGATCAGTGCGGTGCATTATGGTGTGGGTGTGTGGCTGTTGGGTGGGGCTGTGGTGTTCTTATAGTGTGATCAGTATGTGGTGGAGTATGGTCTAGGTGTGTGTGGCTGTTGGGTGGGGCTGTGAGGGTGTTCTTATGGTGTGTGATCAGTGGGTGCATGGTCTGGGTGTGGCTGTT
Organism: Homarus americanus; assembly: GCF_018991925.1. Classification (NCBI taxonomy): domain Eukaryota; kingdom Metazoa; phylum Arthropoda; class Malacostraca; order Decapoda; family Nephropidae; genus Homarus; species Homarus americanus. The sequence continues at coordinate 22,642 of NW_024729826.1, read as the reverse complement.
AGATTTGGGGCTGTGGTGTTTCTTATAGTGTGGCCAGTCAGTATGTGGTTGTATGGTCTGGGTGTGGCTGTTGGGTGGGGCTGTGGTGTTCTTATAGTGTGATCAGTGCGTGGTCGTATGGTCTGGGTGTGGCTGTTGGGTGGGGCTGTGGTGTTCTTATAGTGTGATCAGTATGTGGTCGTATGGTCTGGGTGTGGCTGTTGGGTGGGGCTGTGGTGGTTTCTTATAGTGGTGATCAGTATGTGGTCGTATGGTCTGGGTGTGGCTGTTGGTTGGGGCTGTGTTGTTCTTATAGTGTGATCCAGTGCGTGGTCATTATGGGCTGGGTGTGTGGCTGTTGGGTGGGGCTGTGGTGTTCTTATAGTGTGTGATCAGTGCATTGGTGGGTATGGTCTGGGTGTGTGTGGCTGTTTGGGTGGGGCTGGTGTTCTTATAGTGTGATCAGTATGTGGTGTTATGGTCTGGGTGTGGCTGTTGGGTGGGGCTGTGGTGATTTCTTATGGTGTGATCAGTATGGGTAGTGTATGGTCTGGGTGTGGCTGTTGGGTGGGGCTGTGAATTGTTCTTATAGTGTGATCGAGTATGTGGTCGTATGGTCTGGGTGTGTGGCTGTTGGGTGGGGCTGTGGTGTTCTTATAATTAGCCAGTCAGTGCATTGGTGTATGGTCTGGAGTGTGGCTGTTAGATTGGGGCTGTGTGGTGTTCTTATAGTGTGATCAGTGCATTGGTGGTATGGTCTGGGGTGTGGCTGTTGTTGGTTGGGGGCTGTGGTCTTTATAGTGTGATCAGTAGCGTGGTCATATGGTCTGGAGTGTGGCTGTTGGTGGGGCTGTGGTGTTCTTATGGTGGCAGATCAGTGTGTGCATTGAGTGCATTATGGTCTGGGTGTAGCTGTTGGGTGGGGGCTGTGGTGTTCTTATGGTGTGATCAGTATGTGGTCGTATGGTCTGGGTGTGGCTGTTGGTTGGGGCTGTGTTCTTATAGTGTGATCAGTATGTGAGATTAGGTATGGGCTGGGTGTGTGGCTGTTGGGTGGGGCTGTGGTGTTCTTATAGTGTGATCAGTCATTGGTCGTATGGATCTAGGTGTGGCTGTTAGATTGGGGCTGTGTGGTGTTCTTATAGTGTGATCAGTGTGTGGTGGGGTATGGGCTGGGTGTGTGGCTGTTGGGTGGGGCTGTGGTGTTCTTATAAGTGTAGATGGTATGGCCCAATTACGTTATGGGCTGGAATTGTGGCTGTTGGAATTTGGGGCTGTGGTGTTCTTATAGTGTGATCAGTGCATTGGTGCATTATGGGTCTGGGTGTGGCTGTTGGGTGGGGCTGTGGTGTTCTTATATAGTGTGATCAGTATGGTCGTATGGTCTGAGTGTGGCTGTTGGGTGGGGCTGTGAATTCTTATAGTGTGATCAATTACTTGGTCATTATGGATGCAGGTGTGGCTGTTGGGTGGGGCTGTGGTGTTCTTATAGTGTGATCAGTATGTGGTGGTATGGGCTGGGTGTGGCTGTTGGGTGGGGCTGTGGTGTTCTTATAGTGTGATCCAGTGCATTGGTGGTATGGTCTGGGTGTGTGGCTGTTGGGGTGGGGGCTGTGGTGTTCTTATGGTATACAGTCAGTATGTGGTCGTATGGTCTGGGTGTGGCTGTTGGGTGGGGCTGTGGGTGTTCTTATAGTGTGATCGAGTGCGTGGTCGTATGGTCTGGGTGTGTGGCTGTTGGGTGGGGCTGTGGTGTTCTTATAGTGTGATCAGTGCATTGGTGTATGGTCTGGAGTGTGGCTGTTGGGTGGGGCTGTGGTGTTCTTATAGTGTGATCAGTGCGTGGTGCATTATGTGGTCTGGGTGTGGCTGTTGGGTGGGGCCTTGGTGTTCTTATAGTGTGATCAGTGTCGTGGTCGTATGGGTGGGTGTGGCTGTTGGTTGGGGCTGTGGTGTTCTTATAGTGTGATCGGTTAGCCAGTGCAGCCAGTGCAGGTGTGTGGCTGTTGGGTGGGGCTGTGGTGTTTGCTTATAGTGTGATCCAGTGCGTGGTGGTATGGTCTGGGTGTGGCTGTTGGGTGGGGCTGTGAATTGTTCTTATAGTGTATTTGATCAGTGCGGTAGTGCATTATGGGCTGGGTGTGGCTGTTGGGTGGGGCTGTGAATTGTTCTTATAGTGTGATCAGTATGTGGTGGGTATGAGATGCAGGTGTGGCTGTTGGAATTCTCTCATGTCGTCGGTATGTGGTCGTATGGGCACAGGTGTGGCTGTTGGGTGGGGCTGTGAGATTGTTCTTATAGTGTGATCGGTATGTGAATTGGGTATTGGGCTGGAATTGGCTGTTGGGTGGGGCTGTGAGGGTGTTCTTATAGGTGAAGTCAGTGCATTGGTGCATTGTATGGTCTGGGTGTGTGGCTGTTGGGTGGGGGCTGTGGTGTTCTTATAGTGTGATCAGTATGTGGTCGTATGGTCTGGGTGTGGCTGTTGGGTGGGGCTGTGGTGTTCTTATGGTCTTGATCAGTGCGTGGTGGTATGGTCTGGGTGTGGCTGTTGGGTGGGGCTGTGGTGTTCTTATAGTGTGATCAGTGCACGTGGTCGTATGGGCTGGGTGTGTGGCTGTTGGGTGGGGCTGTGGTGTTCTTATAGTGTAGTCAGTATGTGAGTGAGTATGTGGTCTGGGTGTGGCTGTTGGTTTGGGGCTGTGGTGTTCTTACATGAGTGTGATCAGTGCATTGGTGGTATGGTCTGGGTGTGGCTGTTGGGTGGAACTGTGGTGTTCTTATAGAATTGTGATCGGTATGGGGTAGGTATGGTCTGGGTGTGGCTGTTGGGTGGGGCTGTGGTGTTCTTATAGTGTGATCAGTATGTGGTGTTCGTGGTCTGGGTGTGGCTGTTGGGTGGGGGCTGTGAATTGTTCTTATAGTGTGATCAGTCGTGGTCGTATGGTCTGGGTGTGCTGGCTGTTGGGTGGGGCTGTGGTGTCTTATAGTGTGATCAGTGGTGCATTTATTTATGGTCTGGGTGTGGCTGTTGGGTGGGGCTGTGGTGTTCTTATAGTGTGATCAATGCGTGGTCATTATGGTCTGGGTGTGGCTGTTGGGTGGGGCTGTGTGGTGTTCTTATAGTGTGATCAGTCGTGGTGGTATGGGCTGGGTGTGGCTGTTGGTTGGGGCTGTGGTGTTCTTATAGTGTGATCAGTATGTGGTCATTATGGTCTACTTGGGTGTGGCTGTTGTTGGGTGGGGCTGTGGTGTTCTTATGGTGTGAATCGAGTATGTGAAGTGCATTATGGTCTGGGTGTGGCTGTTGGTTGGGGCTGTGGTGTTCTTATAGTGTGATCAGTGCATTGGTGGAAGTATGGTCTGGGTGTGGCTGTTGGGTGGGGCTGTGGTGTTCTTATAGTGTGATCAGTGCATTGGTGGGTATGGTCTGGGTGTGGCTGTTGGGTGGGGCTGTGGGGTGTTCTTATAGTGTGATCAGTGCATTGGTGTCGTATGGTCTGGGTGTGGCTGTTGGGTGGGGCTGTGGTGTTCTTATGAGTGTGATCAGTGTATGTGTTCGTATGGTCTGGGTGTGGCTGTTGGGTGGGTGTGTGGTGTTCTTATGGTGATCAGTGCGTGGGTAGGTATGGTCTGGGTGTGGCTGTTGGTGGGGCTGTATTGTTCTTGCAATTTGTGATCAGTATGTGGTCGTATGGGCTGGGTGTGGCTGTTAGATTTGGGGCTGTGGTGTTCTTATAGTGTGATCAGTGCATTGGTCGTATGGTCTGGGTGGTGGCTGTTGGGTGGGGCTGTGGTGTTCTTGGTGTGATCAGTGCATTAGTGCAAGTATGGTCTGGGTGTGTGTGGCTGTTGGTTGGGGCTGTGGTGTTCTTATAGTGTGATCAGTGCCAGTGCATTTATGTGGGTCTGGGTGTGGCTGTTGGGTCGGGGCTGTGGTGTTTATGGTGTGATCAGTGCTGCATTGATGCATTATGTGGTCTGGAGTGTGGCTGTTACTTGGGTGGGGCTGTGGTGTTCTTGGGTGTGTGATCAGTGCGTGGTGCATTATGGTCTGGGTGTGGCTGTTGGGTGGGGCTGTGAGGGTGTTCTTATAGTGTGATCAGTACTTACTTGGTCATTATGGTCTGGGTGTGGCTGTTGGGTGGGGCTGTGGTGTTCTTATAGTGTGATCAGTACTTGGTCGTATGGATGCAGGTGTGGCTGTTGGGTGGGGCTGTGGTGTTCTTATAGTGTGATCAGTGCGTGTGGTGCGTATGGTCTGGGTGTGGCTGTTGGGTGGGGCTGTGTGTTCTTATAGTGTGATCAGTCTGGGCAGTGCATTATGGTCTGGGTGTGGCTGTTGGGTGGGGCTGTGGTGTTCTTATAGTGTGATCAGTCGCATTGGTCATGGGCTGGGTGTGGCTGTTGGGTGGGGCTGTGGTGTTCTTATAGTGTGATCAGTGCAGTGGGTATGGTCTGGGTGTGGCTGTTGGGTGGGGCTGAGGGTGTTCTTGCCAGGTGTGATCAGTGCATTGGTGCATTATGTGGTCTGGGTGTGTGGCTGTTAGATTTGGGGCTGTGAATTGTTCTTATAGTGTGATCAGTGCATTGGTCGTATGGGCTGGGTGTGGCTGTTGGTTGGGGCTGTGGTGTTCTTATAGTGTGATCCCAGTATGTGGTCATTATGGTCTAGGTGTGGCTGTTGCAGGTGGGGCTGTGGTGTTCTTATAGTGTGTGATCAGTGCGTGGTCATTATGGGCTGGGTGTGGCTGTTGGGTGGGGCTGTGGTGTTCTTATAGTGTGATCAGTGCATTGGTCATATGGTCTGGGTGTGGCTGTTGGGTGGGGCTGTGGTGTTCTTATAGTGTGATCGAGGTATGTGGTGGTATGGATACTTGGGTGTGGCTGTTGGGTGGGGCAAGTCAGCTGGGTGAGATCTGACGGACTTCTCGGGGAAAAGTGTTGGTGAGAGCTTCGTGGTGGTGTTGGTATAATTTATCCATTTGGTTTCCGTCATCAGCTAAGTACTTCAGTCAGGGATGGTGAACTATCCACTGCCTGAAGAGGCGCCTTTGGGTTTGGGATGAAATCAGCTGGGGTGGAATCAGACTTCCGGGAAAATGTTGGTGAGATTCAGTAATTGGTGTTGGTATAATTGTTATCAATTTGGTTTCACGTCATCCGCTAGATACTTCAATCAGGATGGTGAACTTCCACTCGAGGCGCACAGAGTCAGTAATGGCCTGTGGGTTTGATGTAGGGTCTCTGCTTGGGTGGGAGTGCAGCTGGGGATGTTTTGATATGTGTGCTCCACCGGTAGGAGGCATTGGTTTGTGGTGTTCAATCAATTGAATAAGTCAAAATATTTCTGGTCTGTGGATATCAGTGGTGTCAATTCATTAAATCCCATATATTAAACAGTATGGGTTTTCTTGGTGGTAGAGTTGGTGATGAGGATGATTGTTAGAGTGTCTCTGGTGGGTGGCGAGGTGGGATGGTATGCCACAGATTATGATGGAAGCAGTGTTGGTGGTGGGCCATTGGATGACATTGTGCCATTGCTTCATGCTGGAACTGAACGATCCAGGCGTGACGGGCGATCATCTTGGCAGAGGAACGCCCCCTCCGCGTCTGAGCAGTGATGAAAGAGTTGGTATCCTCAATATGTTCGTTGGCAACGACGCTTGCGGCGGTTGACCTGGCTGGTGATATTCGTCGGACTTTTTGCTGGAGGTAGCGTTGGATAGCAGTAAGGCGGAGATCATGCCATATCGTGGAACTTCAGTGTGTGGTATGGTCTGTCAGGGTTGGTTTCTCCGGTTTCCTAGTGGAGTTACGGTTCTTATGGGCTTATGTGTATGGCCTTGTCTCAACCTACGTCGTGGAATATGTTCAGTGACTTAAGTATGGCGATAACACTGCCATCAGATAACGTTCCACGCTTTAGATGGTACAGAGTCGTCGGGGAGTGATTTAATTGGCCATCTGTTGATATCTGTTAGTCGGGGCGGACGAGTGTTTGTCACTGACGGCACTGAGAGCCACTGACACTGTAGACATCTATTAATGTTGTCAGTCGTAAAGACCGTGGGTCTTTGTCTGGTGCTTGGAATCGCCGACAGGTTTCACGATATATGTAAACACGCGGTGGTCCTTGTCACTGGCACTTTAAAGGTGACCGATAAAGTGCCCACTGTCTGACTTTTCGCTGGGGTGCACTATCGAGGCTTGTATGATAATCACTTATTGCACTGATGACTTGAATGCTTTGCTGAAGGAAGATGCAAGTTTCATAAAGACACTGCTCGTAATCAATCGTTCACTAATCACTAGAATGTTTTGCTGAATAGATCCGGTGTAGTAAGGCTGGTAGGGCGTTGGGGGTTATAGCAGTGGCAGGGGCCAAACAGACTCAGCCTGGCTGCTAAAACCGGGAGCGCCGGGACATCTTGTCTCACTGACGGTGGCTCTTCCTATGACGGCGATCACGCCGTTATTGCAAGGAAGGGGCTTCATATTCGTGAGGCATGGCAGTGAGACCTCACAGCAAATATGTTGAAGAAATCTGCCGGGATGTCATGGTAGAACCGACCCTCCTTCCATTGGATGGTGAGATCTTCCAACACAGGACTTCAAACACATGTAACAGAAGCCTGTGTGGACGTCATGCTCAGCGAGATTCTGGGCTGCGGGGACAGCGAGCTTTCTTCCTCATCAGGATTTTGATCCCATGGCCGTATGTCACAACCTGGCTCTCGATGCTGCATAGGAGGAACGAGAACGACAAGAGAAGGGCATATGGGAGAGAATTCAAAACGTTGATCAAGCAGCTTCCTTCCTCAATATTCACAACCTCTGGTAGGATGGGATGCAATTGCAAGATGTTTCTATAAGACTCAAGGTGATCTGAAACAGAAGCACAGCCCAAGTTATGTTACAGCCTGGATGAGATGTCATTGTCTTTCTCTCTCCTTCGGTTATTTGCTCTGCCTCAGGGAGACAAGGCTTCTGCCCCAACTCCGACAACTGCTGCAGATGTTGGCTATGAGGCTACTGTCACTGAATGCCGCATGGATCTGCGGCTAAATAATTTACTTACAGATAGGATAGCTACTTATGTATTGGGATATTTAATATTAAGGTAATTAAATGGTGGCGAAAGGTGTGGCTACTGGGGAGGCTGGGCCACGTGATAAAAAAAATAGTGGTAGTATTAATGACGTAGCTGTTGTCAGGCTAATATAATTCTACAATAAAATTTTTCTCATGTTATTATATAAGCCTCTAACTTTATGCACTACTACTACTGCCTTACTTTACTGCAGTGTTTTAACAGCCTCCAACCTCACTGGAGTACCTTCCTACTACTAATATGTAACCATATATAAGGCTCACAAACAAGATCATGTACACAAGTCAGTCTGGTTTCTTGGGAGTCACCAGTACTCACCCAGTTCGAGGGTAGTCAGTGTGAAACTTTCTGACATAATAATTGTGCCTATGTGTTAGTGGTGGGTATTTTAGGTACCTTGTGGCGATGGTGGTAGTCGTGGACACAGACAGACAGACTCGCCGTCTCCAGACATAATGTTGTGCAGGCCTTCCTCGCTCTCTCTCAGCCGCCACCAGTACAAACTCCCCACTCTCTCCTCCTCCTCCATCTCCCTCATCCCTCCCTCTCTCTCCCTCTCCTCCCCCTCACTCCTGTAGACGATGGTGGGAATTAATAGTGCCTTCTAAATGTGTTACAACTAGAGGCTGCTGCAGTCACCCACACCGTAGTGGTGCTACTAGATATACCGTATTATGGTGTGAGTGGTGCTACTAGATATACCGTATTATGGGGGTAGTGGATTGCTACTAGATATACCGTATTATGGGGTTAGTGGTGCTACTATAGATATACCCGTGTGTATGGTGTAGTGGTGCTACTAGATATACGTGTGTATAAGGGGGTGAGTGGTGCTTTCACTAGATATACCGTATTATGGGGGTAGTGGTACTGCTAGATATACCGTATTATGGTGTAGTGGTGCTACTATAAGATATATACCGTATTGTGGGTAGTGGTGCTACTAGATTATACCGTATTATAGAGATAGTGGTGCTACTAGATATACCTACCGTATTATGGTGTAGTGGTGCTACTAGATATACCGTATTGTGTGGTGTAGTGGTGCTACTAGATATACCGTATTGCCAGGGGTAGTGGTGCTTTACTAAGATATATACCGTATTATGGGGTAGTGGTGCTAGATATACATTATTATGGGGTAGTGGTACTACTAGATATACGTATTATATGGGGTAGTGGTGCTACTAGATATACCGTATTATAGAAGGGGTAGTGGTGCTACTAGTACGCATGTATGGTGTAGTGGTGCTACTAGATATACGTATTATGGGTGAAGGTGGTGCTACTAGATATACCGTATTATGGGGATAGTGGTGCTTACTAGATATACGTATTATAGAGGTAGTGTTGCTACTGAATTATACGTATTATGGGGTAGTGGTGCTACTAGATACACCGTATTATAGAGGGTACGTGGTGCTACTAGATATACTGTATTATGGTGTAATTGAGATTGCTACTAGATATACATTATTATGGGGTAGTGGTGCTACTAAGATATACATATATTATAGGGTAGTGGTGCTACTAGATATAAATTATGGTGTAGTGAATTGCTACTAGATATACCGTATTACATGGGGTGGTGGTGCTTTCCACTAGATATACCGTGTATGAGTGTGAGTAATTTTGCTACTAGATATACCGTATTATGGGGTGTGGTGCTACTAGTATACCGTATTATAGGTGTAGTGGTGCTACTAGATATACGTATTATGGTGTAAGTGGTGCTACTGATATACCGTATTATGGTGTGAGGTAGGATGCTACTAGATATACCGTATTATGGGGTAGTGGTGCTACTAAGATATACGTATTATGGGGTAGTGAGATTGCTTCCCACTAGATATACCGTATTATAGGGTGGTAGGGTGCTACTAGATATACCGTATTATGGTGTAGTGGGTGCTACTAGATATACCGTATTATGGGGTAGTGGTGCTACTAGATATACCGTATTATGGGGTAGTGGTGCTACTAGATATACCGTATTATAGGGTAGTGGTGCTACTAGATATACACCGTATTATGGGGTAGTGGTGCTACTAGATATACCGTATTATGGTGTAGTGGTGCTACTAATTATACGTATTATGGGGTAGTGGGTGCTACTAGATATACTGTATTATGGTGTAGTGGTGCTACTGATATACCATTATGGGGGTAGGTGATTGCTACTAGATATACCCATTATTATGGTGTAATTAGTTGCTACTAGATATACCAAACTATTATGGTGTGAGTGGTTGCTACTAGATATACCGTATTATGGTGTAGTGGTGCTACTAAGATATACCCGTATTATGGGGTAGTGGTGCTACTAGATATACCCGGTATTATGGGGTAGTGGTGCTTTACTAGATATACCGTATTGGGGTAGTGGTGCTACTAGATATACCGTGATATGGTGTAGTGGTGCTACTAAGATATACCGTGTATGGGGTAGTGGTGCTACTAGATATACCGTATTATGGTGTAGTGGTGCTACCTAAAATATACCGTATTATAAGAGGTAGTGGTGCTACTAGATATACATTATTATGGTGGTGCCTAGATATACTAGGTATTATGGGGTAGTGGTGTACTAGATATACGTATTATGGGGTAGTGGTGCTTCTACTAGATATACCGTATTATGGTGTAGTGGTGCTACTAGATATGCCATATTATGAGATTGTGAGAATTAGTTGCTACTAGATATACGTACATTATGGGGGTGAGTGAAGTTGCTACTAAGATATACCGTATTATGGGGTAGTGGTGCTACTAGATATACCCGTATTATGGTGTAGTGGTGCTACTGATATACCGTATTATGGGGGTAGTGGTGCTTACTAGATATACCGTATTATGGGGTAGTGGTGCTACTAGTTATACCATTATTATGGGAGTGGTGGTACCACTAGATATACCGTATTATAGGGTAGTGGTGCTACTAGATATATGTGCAGGGTAGTGGTGCTACTAAGATATACCGTATTATGGGGTAGTGAATTGCTACTAGATATACGGTATTATGGTGTAGTGGTTGCTACTAGATATATACCCGTGTATAGGGGTGGTGGTGCTACTAGATATACCGTATTATAGGGTAGTGGTGCTACTAGATATACCGTATTATGGGGTAGTGGTGCTACTAGATATACCGTATTATGGGGTAGTGGTGCTGCGATATACCGGTATTATGGTGTGTGGTGCTACTAGATATACCCGTATTATGGGGTAGTGAATTGCTACTAGATATACCGTATTATGGGGTAGTGGTGCTACTAGATGCCGTATTATAGGGTAGTGGTGCTTACTAGATATACTGTATTATGGGGTAGTGTGGTGCTACTAGATATACCGTATTATAGGGTAGTGGTGCTACTGATGTATATACGTATTTATGGTGTAGTGGTGCTGGTATATACCGTATTATGGGGTAGTGGTGCTACTAGATATACCCGTATTCGGGGTAGTGGTGCTACTAGATATACCGTATTATGGTGTAGTGGTGCACTAGATATACGTATTATAGGGAAGTGGTGCTACTAGATATACCGTATTATGGTGTAGTGGTGCTACTAGATATACCGTATTATGGTGTAGTGGTGCTTACTATAGATATACCGTATTATGGTGTAGTGGTGCTACTAGATATACCGTATTATGGGGTAGTAGGGTGCTACTAGATATACGTATTATGGGGTGAGAGTGGTGCTGATATACCGTATTATGGGGGTAGTGGTGCTACTAGATATACTAGAAATATTATGGTGTAGTGGTGCTACTAAATATACCTACCGTATTATGGGGTAGTGGTGCTACTAGATATATACACGTATTATAGGGGTAGTGGGTGCTACTAGATATACCGTATTATGGTGTAATTAGTTGCTACTAGATATACCATATTATGAGATTGTAGTGGTGCTACTAGATATACCGTGTGGGGTAGTGGTGCTACTAGATATACCGTATTATGGGGTAGTGGTGCTACTAGATATACCGTATTATGGTGTAGTGGTGCTACTACATATACCGTATTATGGGGTAGTGGTGCTACTAGATATACCGTATTATGGGGTAGTGCTACTAGATATACCGTATTATAGGGTAGTGGTGCTACTAGATATACCGTATTATGGGGTAGTGGTGCTACTAGATATACCGTATTATAGGGTAGTGGTGCTACTAGATATACTGTATTATGGTGTAGTGATGAATTGCTTTACTAGATATACGTATTATGGGGTAGTGGTGCTACTAGATATACGTATTATTATAGGGTAGTGGTGCTACTAGATATACTACGTATTATGGTGTAGTGGTGCTACTAGATATACCGTATTATGGGGTAGTGGTACTACTAGATATACGTATTATGGTGTAGTGGTGCTACTAGATATACCGTATTATGGGGTAGTGGTGCTACTAGATATACGTATTATGGTGTGGTGCTACTAGATATACTGATATTATGGTGTAGTGGTGCTACTAGATATACCGTATTATGGTGTAGTAGTTGCTACTAGATATACCGTATTATGGGGTAGTGGTGCTACTAGATATACCGTATTATGGGGTAGTGGTGCTACTAGATATGCAGAAGTATTATAGAATTGAGTGGTGCTACTAGATATACCGTATTATGGTGTAGTGGTGCTACTAGATATACCGTATTATGGGGTGAGTAGTTATACTAGATATACCGTATTATAGGGTGAGTGGTTGCTACTAGATATACCGTATTATAGGGTAGTGGTGCTACTAAGATATACATTATTATGGGGTAGTGGTGCTACTAAATTACCCGTATTATGGTGGTGGTGCTACTAGATATACCGTATTATGGGGTAGTGGTGCTGCGAATATACTGTATTATGTGGTGTAGTGGTGCTACTGAATTATACCGTATTATGGGTTAATTGATTGCTACTAGATATACCGTATTATGAGGTGTAGTGGTGCTACTAGATATACGGTATTATGGTGTAGTGGTGCTACTAGTATACATTATTATGGTGTAGTGGTGCTACTAGATATACGTATTATGGGGTGGTGGTGCTACTAGATATACCCGTATTATGGAATTGAGTGGTGCTACTAGATATACCGTATTATGGGGTAGTGAGATTGCTTTCACTAGATATACCCGTATTATGGTGTGAGTGAAGTTGCTACTAGATATACCCGTATTATATGGGGTAGTGAGATTGCTTCACTAGATATACCGTCATTATGGTGTAATTTGGTGCTACTAGATATACCGTATTATAGGGTGAAGGTGAGTTGCTACTAGATATACCGTATTATGGGGTAGTGGTGCTACTAGATATACCGTATTAATAGGGGTAGTGGTGCTACTAGATATACCGTATTATGGGGTAGTGGGGTGCGCTACTAGATATACCGTATTATGGTGTGGTGCTATAGATATACCATATTATTATGGTGTAGTGGTGCTACTAGATATACCGTATTATGGGGGTAATTGGTGCTACTAGATATACCGTATTATGGGGTAGTGGTGCTACTAGATATACATTATTATGGTGTAGTGGTGCTACTAGATATACCGTATTTATGGGGTAGTGGTGCTACTAGATATACCGTATTATGGGGTAGTGGTGCTACTAGTTATACCATTTATTATGAGGTAGTGGTGCTTCTAGGTACGTATTATAGGTAGTGGTGCTACTAGATATACCGTATTATGGGGGTAGTGGTGCTACTAGATGCCATTATTATGGGGTAGTGGTGCTACTAGATATACCTGCATTATGGTGTGAGTGAGATTGCTTCCACTAAGATATACCGTATTATGGGGTAGTGAGATTGCTACTAGATATACGTATTATAAGGGGTGAGTAGTGCTACACTAGATATACCGTATTACATGGGGTAGTGGTGCTACTAAGATATACCGTATTATGGGGTGAGTGGTGCTTCCACTAGATATACCGTATTATGAGATTGTAGTGGTGCTACTAAGATATACCGTATTATGGGGGTGAGTGGTGCTGCTAGATATACGTATTATGGGGGTAGTGGTGCTTTACTAAGATATACCCATCAGTATAGGGTGAAATTATTGGTGCTACTAGATATACTGTATTATGGGGTAGTGAAGTGCTACTAGATATACGTATTATAGGGTAGTGGTGCTACTAGATATATACCGTATTATGGTGTAGTGGTGCTACTAGATATACGTATTATGGGGTAGTGGTGCTACTAGATATACCGTATTATGGGGTAGTGGTGCTACTAGATATACACGTATTATGGTGTAGTGGTGCTACTAGATATACCGTATTATTATGGGGTGAGTGGTGCTGCTATAGATATGCATTATTATGGTGTAGTGGTGCTACTAGATATACAGTATTATGGTGTAGTGGTGCTACTAGATATGCCGTATTATGGTGTAGTGGTGCTACTAGATATATACCGTATTATGGGGGTAGTGGTGCTACTAGATATACGTATTAATAAGGGTAGTGGTGCTACTAGATATACCATCCTTATGGGGTAGTGGTGCTACTAGATATACCGTATTATGGTGTAGTGGTGCTACTGAAATATACCGTATTATGGGGGTAGTGGTTGTTACTACTAGATATGCATTATTATGGGGTAGTGGGTGCTGCTAGATATGCCCGTATTACATGGATTGTGAGTGGTGCTACTAAGATATACCGCCATTATGGTGTAAGTGGTGCTACTAGATATACCGTATTATGGGGTAGTGGTGCTACTAGATATACGTATTATGGGGTAGTGGTGCTACCTAGATATACTTATGTAGGTGTAGTGGTGCTACTACATATACAGTATTATGGGGTAGTGGTGCTACTAGATATACCGTATTATGGGGTAGTGGTGCTACTAGATATACCGTATTGTAAATTGTGGTGGTGCATACTAGATATACCGTATTATAGAGATTTAGTGGTGCTATAGATATACCGTATTATGGGGTAGTGGTGCTACTAGATACCGTATTATGGGGTAGTGGTGCTACTAGATATACCGTATTATGGTGTAGTGGTGCTACTAGATATACCCGGTATTATGGGGTAGTGGTGCTACTATTGCCGTATTATAGGGTAGTGGTGCTACTAGATCTGCATTATTATGGGGTGGTGGTGCTACTAGATATACGTATTATGGGGTAGTGGTGCTACTAGATATACCGTATTATGGTGTAGTGGTGCTACTAGATATACCGTATTATGGTGTAGTGGTGCTACTCGATATACGTATTATTATAGGGTAGTGGTGCTACTAGATATACGATATTACATGGGGTAGTGGTGCTACTAGATATACCGTATTATGGTGTAGTGGTGCTACTAGATATACTGTATTATGGGGTAGTGGTGCTACTAGATATACCGTATTATATAGAATTTAGTGGTGCTACTAGACCATACAGTATTATGGTGTAGTGGTGCTACTAGATATACGGTATTATGGTGTAGTGGTGCTTCCCAAGATATACAAATATGTATTATGGTGTGGTGGTACTACTAGATATACGTATGGTGTAGTGGTGCTGCTAGATATATACCGTATTATGGGGGTAGTGGTGCTACTAGATATACGTATTATAGGGTAGTGGTGCTACTAGATATACTGTATGATATGGTGTAGTGGTGCTACTAGATACCATTATTATAGGGGTAGTGGTGCTTGCTACTAGATATACCGTATTATGGGGTAGTGGGGTGCTGCTAGATATACGTATTATGGAAGGGGTGAGTGAAGTTGCTTCCACTAGATATACCGTATTATAGGGTAGTGGTGCTACTTACTAGATATACCGTATTATAGGGTAGAGGTGCTACTAGATATACCGTATTATGGTGTAGTGAGATTTGCTTTCACTAGATATACCCGTATTATGGGGGTAGTGGTGCTACTAGATATACCCGTATTATGGGGTAGTGGTGCTACTAGATATACCCGTTATTATGGTGTAGTGGTGCTACTAGATATACCGTATTATGGGGTAGTGGTGCTACTAGATATACGTGTATTATGGGGGTAGTGGTGCTACTAGATATACATTATTATAGGGGTAGTGGTGCTACTAGATATACGTATTATGGGGTAGTGGTGCTACTAGATATACGTATTATGGGGTAGTGGTGCTACTAGATATACCGTATTATGGGGTAGTGGTGCTACTGAATTATACCGTGTATTATGGTGTAGTGGTGCTACTAAGATATGCCGTATTATGGGTAGTGGTGCTACTAGATATACTGTATTATATGGGGTGAGTGGTGCTACTAGATTTTGCGATATATTATGGTGTAGTGAATTGCTACTAGATATACCGTATTATGGGGTAGTGGTGCTACTAGATATTATACCGTATTATGGGGTAGTGGTGCTACTAGATATACCGTATTATGGGGTAGTGGTGCTACTAGATATACCGTATTATGGGGTAGTGGTGCTACTAGATATACCGTATTATGGGGGTAGTGGTGCTACTAGATATATACCGTATTATGGGGTAGTGGTGCTACTAGATATACCGTATTATGGTGTAGTGGTGCTACTAGATATACCCGTATTATGGGGTAGTGGTGCTACTAGATATACCGTATTATGGGGTAGTGGTGCTTTACTAGATATACCTTTATTATGGTGTGAGTGGTGCTACTAGTACCATATTATGGTGTAGTGGTGCTACTAGATATACCCATTATTATGGGGGTAGTGGTGCTACTAGATATATACCGTATTATGGGGGTGAGTGGTGCTTACCTAGATATACCGTATTATGGTGTGGTGGTTGCTACTAGATATACCGTATTATTATGGGGTAGTGGTGCTACTAGATATACCGTATTATGGGGTAGTGGTGCTACTAGATATACAGTATTATGGGGTAGTGGTGCTACTAGATATACCGTATTATAGGGTAGTGGTGCTACTAGATATACCGTATTATGGGGTAGTGGTGCTACTAGATATACCGTATTATGGGGGTGATGGTGCTACTAGATATACCGTATTATGGTGTAGTGGTGCTACTAGATATACCGTATTATTATGGGGGTGGTGGTGCTTACTAGCCAGATATACCGTATTATAGGGTAGTGGTGCTACTAGATATACCGTATTATGGGGTAGTGGTGCTACTAGATATACCGTATTATGGGGTAGTGGTGCTACTAGATATACGTATTATGGTGTAGTGGTGCTACTAGATATACCGTATTATGGTATAGTGGTGCTACTTTCATTATACCGTATTATAGGGGTGAGTGGTGCTACTAGATATACCGTATTATGGGGTAATTGATTGCTACACTAGATATACCGTATTATGGTGTAGTGGTGCTACTAGATATACTGTATTATGGGGGTAGTGGTGTATACTAGATATATATTATAGGGTGAGTGGGGTATACTAGATATGCCGTATTATGGGGTAGTGGTGCTACTAAGTATACTACGTATTATGGTGTAGTGGTGCTACTAGATATACCAAACATTATGGTGTAGTGGTGCTTCTAGATATACGTATTATGGTGTAGTGGTGCTACTAAATATACCATATTATGGGGTAGTGGTGCTACTAGATATACGTATTATGGTGTAGTGGTGCTACTAGATATACGTATTGTAATTGTAGTGGTGCTACTAGATATACCGTATATGGGTAGTGGTGCTACCTAGATATACCGTATTATGGGGTAGTGGTGCTACTAGATATACCGTATATTATAGAATTGTAGTGGTGCTACTAGATATACCGTATTATGGGGTAGTGGTGCTACTAGATATACCGTATTATGGTGTAGTGGTGCTACTAGATATACCGTATTATGGGGTAGTGGTGCTACTAGATATATACCGTATTATGGGGGTAGTAGGGTGCTACTAGATATACCGTATTATGGGGAATTTAGTGGTGCTACTAGATATACCGTATTATGGGGTAGTGGTGCTACTAGATATACCGTATTATGGGGTAGTGGTGCTACTAGATATACCGTATTATGGGTTAGTGTGGTGCTACTAGATATACGTGTATTATGGTGTAGTGGTGCTACACTAGATATACCGTATTATGGGGGTGAGTGGTGCTACTAGATATACTGTATTATAGGTGAGTGGTGCTACTAGATATACCGTATTATGGTGTGAGAATTGATATATATGGGGGTAGTGGTGCTACTAGATATACCGTATTATGGGGTAATTGGTGCTACTAGATATACCGTATTACTTGGGGTAGTGAATTGCTACTAGATATACCGTATTATGGTGTAGTGGTGCTACTAGATATACCCGTATTATGGGGTAGTGGTGCTACTAGATATACTGTATTATGGGGTAGTGGTGCTACTAGATATACCGTATTATGTGGTGTAATTGGTGCTACTAGATATACCGTATTATGGGGTAGTGGTGCTACTAGATATACCGTATTATGTAAGGGTAGTGGTGCTACTAGATATACGTATTATGGTGTAGTGATGGTGCTACTAGATATATACCGTATTATAGGGGTAGTGGTGCTACTAGATATACGTATTATGGGGTAGTGGTGCTACTAGATATACCGTAATATGGTGTAGTGGTGCTACTAGATATACTGTATTATGGGGTAGTGGTGCTACTAAGACATACCGTATTATGGGGTAGTGGTGCTACTAGATATACGTATTATGGGGTAGTGAGTGCTACTAGATATACTGCATTATGGGGTGAGTGGTACACTAGATATACGTATTATGGTGTGGTGGTGCTACTAGATATACCCGTATTATGGTGTAGTGGTGCTACTAGATATACCGTATTATGGGGTAGTGGTGCTACTAGATATACCGTATTGTAATTGTAGTGGTGCTACTAGATATACCGTATTATGGTGTAGTGGGTGCTACTAGATATACCGTAGTATGGGGTAGTGGTGCTACTAGATATACGTGTTATGGGGTGTGTATCAAGATATGGACCCAATTAGTGCTACTAGATATACCGTATTATGGGGTAGTGGTGCTACTAGATATACCGTATTATAGGGTAGTGGTGCTACTAGATATACCGTATTATGGGGTAATTGGTGCTACTAAGATATACCCGTATTATAGGGTAGTGGTACTACTAGATATATAGTATTATAGGGTAGAGGTGCTACTAGATATACCGTGTATTATGGTGTAGTGGTGCTACTAGATATACCGTATTATGGGGTAGTGGTGCTACTAGATATATACCGTATTATGGGGTAGTGGTGCTTCTACTAGATATACCCATTATGGTGTAGTGGTGCTTACTAGATATATACGTATGGGGTAGTGAATTGCTACTAGATATACCGTGTATTATGGGGTAGTGGTGCTTTACTAGATATACCGTATTATAGGAAGGTAGTGGTGCTACCTAGATATACCGTATTATGGGGTAGTGGTTGCTACTAGATATACCACCGTATTATGGGGTAGTGGTGCTACTAGATATACCGTATTATGGGGTAGTGGTGCTACTAGATATACCGTATTATGGTGTAGTGGTGCTACTAGATATACCGTATTATGGGGTAGTGGTTGCTACTAGATATACTGTGTATTATGGGGTAGTGGTGCTGCAGATATACCGTATTATGGTGTAGTGGTGCTACTAGATATACCCGTATTATGGGGAATTGTAGTGGTGCTACTAGATATACCGTATTATGGGGTGAGTGGTGCTGCTAGATATACCGTATTATGGGGGTGAGGTGGTGCTACTAGATATACCGTATTATGGGGTAGTGGTGCTACTATAGATATACCGTATTATGGGGTAGTGGTGCTACTAGATATACCGTATTATGGGGTAGTGGTGCTACTAGAATATACCCATATTATGGTGTAGTGGTGCTACTAGATATACGTATTATGGGGTAGTGGAGTGCTACTAGATATACCGTATTATAAGTCAGTGGTGCTACTAGATATACCGTATTTCCATGGTGTAGTGGTGCTACTAGATATACCATATTATGGTGTAGTGGTGCTACTAAGATATACCGTATTATGGGGGTAATTATTGGTGCTACTAGATACCGTATTATGGGGTAGTGGTGCTGCTAGATATATACCGTATTATGGGGTAGTAGTTGCTACTAGATATACCGTATTATTATGGAATTGTACTACTAGATATACCGTATTATGAATTGTAATTAGTTGCTTTACTAGATATACCCGTATTATGGGGTAGTGGTGCTACTAGATATACCGTATTATGGTGTAGTGAAAAGTTGCTACTAGATATGCAGGTATTATGGGGGTGAGTGGATTGCTACTAGATATACCGACATTATGGTGTAGTGGTGCTACTAGATACCGTATTATGGGGTAGTGGTGCTACTAGATATATACAATATTATGGGGTAGTGGTGCTACTAGATATACCGTATTATGGTGTAGTGGTGCTACTAGATATACACGTATTATGGGGTAGTGGTGCTACTAGATATACCGTATTATGGTGTAGTGGTGCTACTAGATACCGTATTATGGTGTAGTGGTGCTACTAGATATACATTATTATGGGGTAGTGGTGCTACTAGATATACCGTATTATGGGGTAGTGGTGCTATAGATATACCGTATTATAGAGATTGGTGGTGCTACTGAATACCGTATTATGGGGTAGTGGTGCTACTAGATATACCGTATTATGGTGTAGTGGTGCTACTAGATATACCGTATTATGGGGTAGTGGTGCTACTAGATATACGTATTATGGGGTAGTGGTGCTACTAAGTATGCAAATATTATGGGGTAGTGGTACTACTAGATATACCGTATTATGGTGTAGTGAGATTGCTACTAGATATACCGTATTATGGGGTAGTGGTGCTACTAGATATACGTATTATGGTGTAGTGGTGCTACTAGATATACCGTATTATGGGGTAGTGGTGCTACTAGATATACCGTATTATGGTGTGAGTAGTTGCTACTAGATATATACCGTATTATGGGGTGGTGGTGCTACTAGATATACCGTATGGGGTGAGTGGTTGCTGCCACTAGATATACCGTATTATGGTGTAGTGGTGCTACTAGATATACCGTATTGGTGAGTGGTGCTACTAGATATACCGTATTATGGTGTAGTGGTGCTACTAGATATGCAAGTATTATGGTGTGAATTGCTACTAGATATACCCGTATTATGGGGTAGTGGTGCTACTAGATATACCCAAGTATTATGGGGTAGTGGTGCTACTAGATATACCGTATTATATAGAATTTAGTGGTGCTACTAGATATACCTTATTATGGGGTAGTGGTGCTTTTAGATATACCGTATTATGGTGTAGTGGTGCTACTAGATATGCAATTATGGGGTTGTGGTGCTACTAGATATATACCGTATTATGATTTAGTGGTGCTACTAGATATACCGTATTATGGGGGTAATTGGTGCTACTAGATATACCGTATTATGGGGTAGTGGTGCTTACTAGATATATACCGTATTATGGGGTGAGTGGTGCTACTAGATATACCGTATTATGGGGTAGTGGTGTACTAGATATACCGTATTATATGGTGTAGTGGTGCTACTAGATATACCGTATTATAAGAATTGAGTAGTTGCTACTAGATATACCGTATTATGGTGTAGTGGTGCTACTAGATATACATTATGGTGTAGTGAGATTGCTACTAGATATACCGTATTATGGGGTAGTGGTGCTACTAAGATATACCGTATTATGGTGTAGTGGTGCTACTAGATATACCGTATTATGGAATTTAGTGGTGCTACTAGATATACCGTATTAGCGGGGTAGTGGTGCTACTATAGATATACCGTATTATGGTGTAGTGGTGCTACTAGATATACCGTATTATGGTGTAGTGGTGCTACTAGATATACCCAAATATTATGGGGTGAGTGGTGCTACTAGATATACCGTATTATGGTGTAATGGGTGCTACTAGATATACCGTATTATGGTGTATTGGTGCTACTAGATATACGTATTATGGGGTAGTGGTGCTACTAGATATACCGTATTATGGTGTAGTGGTGCTACTAGATATACCGTATTATGGTGTAGTGGTGCTACTAAATTATACCGTATTATGGGGTAGTGGTGCTACTAGATATACCGTATTATGGTGTAGTGAATTGCTACTAGATATACCGTATTATGGGGTAGTGGTGCTACCAGATATACCGTATGGGGTAGTGGTGCTACTAGATATACCAAATGATATGGTGTAGTGGTGCTACTAGATATACCGTATTATGGGGTAGTGGGTGCTACTAGATATACCGTATTATGGGGTAGTGGTGCTACTAGATATACCGTATTATGGTGTAGTGGTGCTACTAGATATACCGTATTATAGGGGTGATGGTGCTACTATAGATATACCGTATTATGGTGTAGTGGTGCTACTAGATATACCGTATTATGGTGTAGTGGTGCTACTAGATATATACCCGTATTATGGGGTAGTGGTGCTACTAGATATACGTATTATGGGGTAGTGGTGCTACTAGATATACCGTATTATAGGGTAGTGGTGCTACTAGATATACCGTATTATGGTGTAGTGGTGCTACTAGATATACCTTATTATGGGGTAGTGAATTGCTACTAGATATACCGTATTATGGGGTAGTGAGATTGCTACTAGATATACCGTATTATGGTGTAGTGGTGCTACTAGATATACCCGTATTATGGAATTACAGTGGTGCTACTAGATATGCACCGTATTATAGGGGTAGTGGTGCTATAAGATACATACCGTATTATGGTGTAGTGGTGCTACTAGATATACATTATTATGGGGTAGTGGTGCTACTAGATATACGTATTATGGTGTAATTAGTTACTACTAGATATACCGTATTATGGGTGTAGTGGTGTGCTACTAGATATACCGTATTATGGGGTAGTGAATTGCTACTAGATATACCGTATTATGGTGTAGTGGTGCTACTAGATATACCGTATTATGGGAAGTAGTGGTGCTACTAGATATACCGTATTATGGTGTAGTAGTGGTGCTACTAGATATATACCGTATTATGGGGTAGTGGTGCTACTAGATATACCGTATTATGGGGGTAGTGGTGCTACTAGATATACCGTATTATGGGGTAGTGGTGCTAATAGATATACCGTATTATGGGGTAGTGGTGCTACTAGAATATACCGTATTATGGGGTAGTGGTGCTACTAGATATACCGTATTATGGGGGTAGTGGTGCCTAGATGCTTATACGTATTATGGGGTAGTGGTGCTACTAGATATACCGTGTTATGGGGTAGTGGTGCTACTAGATATACCGTATTATGGAATTTAGTGAGATTGCTACTAGATATACCGTATTATGGGGTAGTGGTGCTACTAGATATACCGTATTATGGTGTGAGTAGTTGCTACTAGAATTATACTGTATTATAGGGTAGTGGTGCTACTAAGATATACCGTATATTATGGGGTAGTGGGTGCTACTAGATATACCGTATTATGGGGTAGTGGTGCTAATAGATATACCGTATTATGGGGT
>NW_024729825.1:0-21222 GCF_018991925.1 Homarus americanus | reverse complement strand
TGTTTTTGAATGGTGTAGATGTGAAGGGGTACTGCGCGGGCCTGGGGTGGGGGACTTAAACGGGACTTAGAAGGGCGCAGAAGCAGCAGCAGCAGCAAGGGAGGCGACCTTATTTTCACTCTGGTTCATTGACAGTACACATTTACCAGCAGCATACATTGGAGTCATATTGTAATTGTAGACTAATCAGTGTGGGCTAGCTAGCCAATTTGGGATAGAGAGCAAGAATGTAATGTCCTCAATGAAGTAATGACATAGTTCAAGATGTCTTTGACAGTGTCACATTCAATAATATAGTGCTTTAAAGGTGTATCACAAAGTTTACATGCTGAGTGTTCCGGTATGGGTACAGCGTTACTAACTAGCCAGATGTGTCTGTATCCTAACCTAATTCTGGCCACGACTACATCACACAGGCAAGTTGTTTGGACACTCTTCCTAGCCCCCTTGGTCCCTGTTCACCTACCTACTGTAGCAGTAAGTAGGTACCTGTTGTAAATCGAAAGGTTGCCAATTCGTAATCAGGGAAAGTTGATTGAGCTTCTAAACTTGAACTGACATAATCCGAGGAGTGGTGATCCGAGGATCACAGACACTATCTCTCCCACTACAAATCCCTTCCTAACCTCCTGCTCCTTCCTCTGTCCTCCCCAAATTTAACCATGCTATCGCAAAGGTAATAATACAGGTAGAGACAACAACATATTTTCCTATTGGCTTATTATATATTAATAACAGAAACGCTGCCGCCATCCCGGAGGCTATACATTGTCTCACTGTTCATTACCTCCACAATTCTTCCTCTTACTTCTTCTTCCATCAATACTTTATTAACGGTGTATGTAAGTTTCACCATGTATTGCACTACAGCGGTAGAGCAAAGTATATTTTGTTAGCAATAAACCAAAAGCATATTTTATGGCCTAATCATCACTACATAGAACACCACCCATAAAGCATGATACTAGTAGACCACAAACTGCTATAAACACCCAAATCATATTTTATTGCCTAATCATCACTACATAGAACACCACTCATAAAGCATGATACTATTAGACCACAAACTGCTATAAACCCCAATAATATAATAGACTATACTAGTGACTATAATTGTGTTACCCAATATTTTACGAAATAATACTATAAAACATAATAATAAACACACTATTAGTGTATATTAGTTGAATGCACAATCTGATGAGAAGTAAAAAAAAAAACAACAACATAACAATAACCTATAAAGAGTGTAGAGTATTTTTGTGCAAACTATTATACTAGTAGATGGTCTAAGATAACTGTATGTGAAAGAAAAGGTGTGCGCTCCACTCAAACTTTCTTTTTATGAAATCTCCAACTCCCCAGCTGAGCGGTACGCCCAATGGGAAACAAAACGTGGCACATAACACGCCGCCCACCAGCTCTGGCTCGGTGAATAGGAATCAGTAATCGGGCGGAGTATAAACAACACCGCCGCCAATGTGCTCCTCCCATCTCTGAGGAAATCTGGTGGGCAACTTAGTATTATATTAGTATGTAATAATAATAACAATAATAAAAATAATAATAATAATAATAATAATACTAATAATAATAAGAATAATAATAATATTAATAATAATAATATTAATAATAATAACATGCAATTACATTTTATAACACATACTAACAAAATAGTGTATAGCCTACTATACTTAACTATAATAGGTTAGGTTGCGTAGGAGGATCTAAAAAGTACAGTAGTATATACACACACACACACACATACATATAGACAACAAACTAAATTAAAAACCACACGTCAGTGAAGTTATCAAATCCTCCAGTTTCCGTCTCCACCTCCTACGCCGACTCAAGTCCCTCGGTGTTCCTGCACACGAGCTCCTCAGTGTTTACACAACATTCATACTTCCCAAGCTCACCTGGTCTTCTTCCCTAAATGCCACACAACGTAAACACCTAGAAAAAGTGCAAAAGAGGCCATGCAAGATTATTCTCTACCCTTCCTACTCCACATATCAAGAAGCGCTCAACACACTGACCCTTTAGACTCTCACTGACCATCACCACGACCTCATCTGCAAATTTGGTAAGAAGCTTCTACACCATCCCAGACACCGGCTCCTACTACCACCTGAGATCCCTAGTCCGAGAATTGTTCTTCGACACCACAACCGCATCCAGCCCATACGTGCACGAACTGATCGCTATAAGAACAGCCCAGTCCCAACCATTGTAAAAATTATCAATAACTTGTAATAAATCAGTGTATTCACTCCCAGTAAACACTACTCCTAGCACTGTCACTATGTTGAAATGAACTGTAGTTTGAGCTTTTCCCCATCTAGTTATTATATGTCTTATTTGTGTCACTCATGTTACTTGTATATTATTTGTAATTCGTAACCCATTCCCCAAATATGTAACTGTATATTTTCAGCCTTCTGGCTGCCAAGCTCTTTCAATAAACCGTTAATTATTATTAATATTATTATTATTATTATTTATATGTTGGCCCATACCAACTCACTCCCCTGAACCCTCCTCCCCACCGGACTATCAACAAGTTCTTGCCATAAGGTACTACCTCATTTGGCAA
Organism: Homarus americanus; assembly: GCF_018991925.1. Taxonomy (NCBI): domain Eukaryota; kingdom Metazoa; phylum Arthropoda; class Malacostraca; order Decapoda; family Nephropidae; genus Homarus; species Homarus americanus. The sequence goes on along the minus strand of NW_024729825.1, from coordinate 18,623 downwards.
AGGAATGGAACCAGTGATGAATAGTGGTGAACAGTGCTTAACTCAGTGAAAAACAACTCGGCAGTTGAGTCTTACCCAAGCTAGCTAACCACCTTCACACAGTGAGGTCCTAGGTACCCGGTTATACTTCCCCTGAGACTCCACGATAGAGAGGCCTGGGACCACACCTCACCCACTTGAATGAGTGAGTCATGTGGACCACGTGGTGTCCCCAAGATGCTACGACACCACGTAGTGAATGTTTTGCTACAGCATCATCATGTGAAGTTCCTCATAACACCATCTGTGAGGTAACTGCTACATCATCAGGCCCCTCATAACGCCATCTGTGAGGGAGTTACTACACTACGTGTCTGGTGTTCACCACCTCACCTTACATGATCTATGCGTGCAAACATTAATCTGTATGTTCACTGTGTGCTCCTTCACCTTTCTCTAATGAGGGCTTTTGTTAAACCACCAATGTATGTACTAAGTCAATTGTGTCCAATGTATACTTTCGAAAAGCCCTTGTTTGGGTTAGGTAGGAGAGAGTAGTCGTCATTATTGTCCAAGCCACATTATTTATTTCTATATATAAGTAATGTAGGCTGGTTTTTAACTACCTCAATCCCCTAACGGTGCCGTTTGTATATTAAGAAATACCGCTATACAGTACAACACCAAAGCGAATATAGCGCATCACTGTAACCGCAACTGTTACTCACTCATACCTACATACATATATAGAGTCTTTACAGAATGATAGCAGACACGGGGAAGACGAACAACAAGAGGAGAAGAGTTAGAAGAAAATCAACTTCAAGCTAAGAAGAAGAATACCAAGACATTTCCTCCAAACAAGAAAACAACACACACACAATCAAGCCGACCAAACACTGAGAAACCATGGCGGAACCCAACATGCACCGGACGCTTGACCTGACTCTATCCTGCCGCATCCAGGCGAGTTGCTGCTTAAAGTCCCTCACGCAAGCGCTGTTTAGCCACTGCACCTATTCTCTCCTCCTAAAATTCACTTCAATCCCCACTGTCAATAGCATGTTATGTATGTATGAATGATAACTGCAACTTTGCGTATTAAAACTCATTACTCTTACCGAAGTAATATAGTGCGTGGTTATGTTATGTCATGTTAGAATAGATTATAAACTACATTGGGTTACATTTCGTGAGGTTCGGTGACGTTACAGGAAGTTAGGTGAGGTACCTTGAGGTTAGGTGAATGTTAACTGACTGACAATTATTAGGAAGTGGTTCCAACTCGTGCATGCACCTCCTATACTCATACCACAAGTCCAGAATTAGAGAGGAACATGTTATTGGATTTATTTTCAACGATTTACTCAGTGTCTAACCAACTCTTTAGCGATTTAAATGTGGACCTAAAATTAGGTCCGTATATTTCTTTGTCGTGGTGGTGTTGGTGGTGGTGGTGGTGTGCGCCCGTCCATCAGGTTGATTAACCACCAAAACCATAAAGGGTGCGCCCCTGCCGTTTTAGGGCATACACCACATCCATGGCGGTGACGGTCTTCCTTTTTGCGTGCTCGGTGTAGGTGACGGCGTCACGGATGACGTTCTCCAGAAACACCTTGAGGACGCCGCGGGTCTCCTCGTAGATGAGGCCGGATATACGTTTAACACCTCCACGCCGAGCTAGACGACGAATGGCGGGCTTGGTGATACCCTGGATGTTGTCACGAAGCACCTTACGATGACGCTTGGCGCCACCCTTTCCACGTCCCTTGCCGCCTTTGCCTCGTCCAGTCATGTTGTTGTGGTTGCTACTACAGGTGGTCCTGGTGTGGCTTCGCCCACGGTTTGGTGGGAGTAGGTGGCGTGCTGTGGACGCAGCGGTAGTATCGTTCATCCAAGGCCGTCCCTCCCTCTTGGAGGTGGGGCGTAGCTTGCGGATGACGCATGCGGCACTCGTGGCCAATGAGGTGGCCACTGAGGTGGAGAATGTCTGTATATAAGCCCGCCCGCCTGCCGGGCCGGCCGTATTGACTATTTCGTCGTCGAGATGGCCCGTACTAAACAGACTGCCCGCAAGTCCACTGGAGGCAAGGCTCCACGGAAGCAGCTTGCCACCAAGGCAGCTCGCAAGTCCGCCCCAGCCACCGGTGGTGTCAAGAAGCCCCATCGTTACAGGCCCGGAACCGTCGCCCTTCGTGAGATCCGTCGTTACCAGAAGAGCACAGAGCTACTCATCAGGAAGCTGCCCTTCCAGCGCCTGGTGCGTGAGATCGCCCAGGATTTCAAGACTGACCTGCCCTTCCAGTCGTCTGCCGTCATGGCTCTGCAGGAAGCCTCTTGAGGCTTACCTGTCTTTTTCGAGGACACCAACCACCTGTGTGCTATTCACGCCAAGTACCACATCATGCCCAAGGACATCCAGTTGGCCCGCCAAGATCTGGCTGGAGAGCTGCTTTTAAGTCCTCTTCCTTGGGGAAAAAGAAAAAGCACAACAAAACCTACCAGACATCTATAACTCGGCCCTTCTCAGGGCCAAAGAACTGTTCTGAAGATAATTTTCATGACAATCGAAAGGGTTGGTGGTAGGAGAGCGTTAATTTCGGTTACCCAAATCGCCTAACGGTAAGTTGGTAACAGTCGTGCAGGCACGAATGTATAGTAGGTCATCAATTCGGGAGGTGGGTGGGTGCAAAAAACAAGAGCTAGTAACAAATTAATATATAAAGAATAAGTAAGTAAATAAATAACTAAAATAAAAGAAAATTCAATAAAATAAAATAAAATGAATTGTTTACATGAAATAGGCGTGCTGCAAACAAGAAATGAAACCCAAACACACTCCATGTATGTCACTTTGCAGTGGGTGTAAAAGTACTCCACGAAGAATTTATTTATTTATTTATAATGTTTCGATTTAGTCCTGTTTCTACGCCAATAGAGAATGCAGATTATTATAATTTTTTTTTATTTATTTCCCTCTCAATATATCACTGTCGGTAACTGTCTCTTTAACATGTAACTGTGGCTCCGAAGGAGCCGATTAAGTTGTAGTAGTGGGATGGCGTGTTTGTTGTGCACAAGTAACCTCTTACTTGGAAGAGGTGTACTTAGACAGCCTTGGTGCCTTGCAGACGGCATGCTTGGCCAGTTCACTGGGCAGCAAGAGTCGGACAGCTGTTCCTGATTTCAGACTTGTAATGGTGGAGCGTTTGTTGTAGTGCGCCAGGCGGGAAGCCGCGGCAGCGATGCGCTCGAAGATGTCGTTCACGAAAGAGTTCATGATGGACATAGCTTTGGAGGAGACTCCTGTGTCGGGGTGCACTTGCTTCAGTACCTTGTAGATGTAGATGCTGTAGCTTTCCTTCCTCCTGCGCTTCTTCTTCTTGTCACCCTTGGCAATGGCCTTCTGGGCCTTTCCAGCCTTCTTGGCAGCCTTTCCGGAAGTTTTGGGAGGCATGGCGGCACAGTTACTCGTGGCGCGGAGCGAGAGAATTGAAAACTGCCCCGACTAACTTTTCCTTATATACCGAGCGGGCCGCTCAGGATCAGACTGGCTGCAGCTACGGCTCTCTTACATTGGTTGGGTCCGCGAGACGGCCACCTGGCCTGATCCTGAGCTTGGTATAAAAGACCAAGGTGGCGGGCGGAAATTTAACTCCTATCACGAAAAGCAGCAGCAGCAACATGTCAGGACGCGGCAAGGGAGGCAAGGTGAAGGGCAAGTCAAAGTCCCGTTCTAGCAGGGCCGGACTCCAGTTCCCCGTGGGTAGGATCCACCGTCTCTGGCGTAAAGGCAACTATGCTGAGCGTGTTGGTGCAGGTGCACCTGTGTACCTTGCAGCCGTCATGGAGTACCTGGCAGCAGAAGTGCTCGAGCTGGCCGGTAACGCCGCCCGCGACAACAAGAAGACCCGCATTATCCCGCGTCATCTTCAGCTTGCCATTCGCAATGACGAGGAGCTGAACAAGCTCCTGTCTGGAGTCACCATTGCCCAAGGGGGTGTCCTTCCTAACATCCAAGCTGTGCTCCTCCCAAAGAAGACAGAGAAGAAATAAGAACCCAAGGTTCGTTCACACAAGACAACCTAACCAAACAGGCTCCTTTCGGAGCCACAGGATATCACTTAAAGAGAGAAATATACGACATCAACGTTTTGCAGGATAACACTCTGTGGAAATTGAGTGTAAATGTTTTTGAATGGTGTAGATGTGAAGGGGTACTGCGGGGGCCTGGGGTGGGGGACTTAAACGGGACTTAGAAGGGCGCAGAAGCAGCAGCAGCAGCAAGGGAGGCGACCTTATTTTCACTCTGGTTCATTGACAGTACACATTTACCAGCAGCATACATTGGAGTCATATTGTAATTGTAGACTAATCAGTGTGTGGGCTAGCCAATTTGGGATAAACAGCAAGAATGTAATGTCCTCAATGAAGTAATGACATAGTTCAAGATGTCTTTGACAGTGTCACATTCAATAATATAGTGCTTTAAAGGTGTATCACAAAGTTTACATGCTGAGTGTTCCGGTATGGGTACAGCGTTACTAACTAGCCAGATGTGTCTGTATCCTAACCTAATTCTGGCCACGACTACATCACACAGGCAAGTTGTTTGGACACTCTTCCTAGCCCCCTTGGTCCCTGTTCACCTACCTACTGTAGCAGTAAGTAGGTACCTGTTGTAAATCGAAAGGTTGCCAATTCGTAATCATGGAAAGTTGATTGAGCTTCTAAACTTGAACTGACATAATCCGAGGAGTGGTGATCCGAGGATCACAGACACTATCTCTCCCACTACAAATCCCTTCCTAACCTCCTGCTCCTTCCTCTGTCCTCCCCAAATTTAACCATGCTATCGCAAAGGTAATAATACAGGTAGAGACAACAACATATTTTCCTATTGTCTTATTATATATTAATAACAGAAACGCTGCCGCCATCCCGGAGGCTATACATTGTCTCACTGTTCATTACCTCCACAATTCTTCCTCTTACTTCTTCTTCCATCAATACTTTATTAACGGTGTATGTAAGTTTCACCATGTATTGCACTACAGCGGTAGAGCAAAGTATATTTTGTTAGCAATAAACCAAAAGCATATTTTATGGCCTAATCATCACTACATAGAACACCACCCATAAAGCATGATACTAGTAGACCACAAACTGCTATAAACACCCAAAGCATATTTTATTGCCTAATCATCACTACATAGAACACCACTCATAAAGCATGATACTATTAGACCACAAACTGCTATAAACCCCAATAATATAATAGACTATACTAGTGACTATAATTGTGTTACCCAATATTTTACGAAATAATACTATAAAACATAATAATAAACACACTATTAGGGTATATTAGTTGAATGCACAATCTGATGAGAAGTAAAAAAAAAAACAACAACATAACAATAACCTATAAAGAGTGTAGAGTATTTTTGTGCAAACTATTATACTAGTAGATGGTCTAAGATAACTGTATGTGAAGGAAAAGGTGTGCTCTCCACTCAAACTTTCTTTTTATGAAATCTCCAACTCCCCAGCTGAGCGGTACGCCCAATGGGAAACAAAACGTGGCACATAACACGCCGCCCGCCAGCTCTGGCTCGGTGAATAGGAATCAGTAATCGGGCGGATTATAAACAACACCGCCGCCAATGTGCTCCTCCCATCTCTGAGGAAATCTGGTGGGCAACTTAGTATTATATTAGTATGTAATAATAATAACAATAATAAAAATAATAATAATAATAATAATAATACTAATAATAATAAGAATAATAATAATATTAATAATAATAATATTAATAATAATAACATGCAATTACATTTTATAACACATACTAACAAAATAGTGTATAGCCTACTATACTTAACTATAATAGGTTAGGTTGCGTAGGAGGATCTAAAAAGTACAGTAGTATATACACACACACACACACATACATATAGACAACAAACTAAATTAGAAACCACACGTCAGTGAAGTTATCAACTCCTCCAGTTTCCGTCTCCACCTCCTACGCCGACTCAAGTCCCTCGGTGTTCCTGCACACGAGCTCCTCAGTGTTTACACAACATTCATACTTCCCAAGCTCACCTGGTCTTCTTCCCTAAATGCCACACAACGTAAACACCTAGAAAAAGTGCAAAAGAGGCCATGCAAGATTATTCTCTACCCTTCCTACTCCACATATCAAGAAGCGCTCAACACACTGACCGACCCTTTAGACTCTCACTGACCATCACCACGACCTCATCTGCAAATTTGGTAAGAAGCTTCTACACCATCCCCGACACCGGCTCCTACTACCACCTGAGATCCCTAGTCCGAGAATTGCTCTTCGACACCACAACCGCATCCAGCCCATCCGTGCACGAACTGATCTCTATAAGAACAGCCCAGTCCCAACCATTGTAAAAATTATCGATAACTTGTAATAAATCAGTGTACTCACTCCCAGTAAACACGACTCCTTGCACTGTCACTATGTTGAAATGAACTGTAGTTTGAGCTTTTCCCCAGCTAGTTATTATATGTCTTATTTGTGTCACTCATGTTACTTGTATATTATTTGTAATTCGTAACCCATTCCCCAAATATGTAACTGTATATTTTCAGCCTTCTGGCTGCCAAGCACTTTCAATAAACCGTTAATTATTATTATTATTATTATTATTATTTATATGTTGGCCCATACCAACTCACTCCCCTGAACCCTCCTCCCCACCGGACTATCAACAAGTTCTTGCCATAAGGTACTATCTCATTTGGCAAAGGAATGGAACCAGTGATGAATAGTGGTGAACAGTGCTTAACTCAGTGAAAAACAACTCGGCAGTTGAGTCTTACCCAAGCTAGCTAACCACCTTCACACAGTGAGGTCCCAGGTACCCGGTTATACTTCCCCTGAGACTCCACGATAGAGAGGCCTGGGACCACACCTCACCCACTTGAATGAGTGAGTCATGTGGACCACGTGGTGTCCCCAAGATGCTACGACACCACGTAGTGAATGTTTTGCTACAGCATCATCATGTGAAGTTCCTCATAACACCATCTGTGAGGTAACTGCTACATCATCAGGCCCCTCATAACGCCATCTATGAGGGAGTTACTACACTACGTGTCTGGTGTTCAACACCTCACCTTACATGATCTATGCGTGCAAACATTAATCTGTATGTTCACTGTGTGCTCCTTCACCTTTCTCTAATGAGGGCTTTTGTTAAACCACCAATGTATGTACTAAGTCAATTGTGTCCAATGTATACTTTCGAAAAGCCCTTGTTTGGGTTAGGTAGGAGAGAGTAGTCGTCATTATTGTCCAAGCCACATTATTTATTTCTATATATAAGTAATGTAGGCTGGTTTTTAAATACCTCAATCCCCTAACGGTGCTGTTTGTATATTAAGAAATACCGAAGCCATACAGTACAACACCAGCGAATATGAAGTATCACTGTAACCGGCAACTGTTACTCACTCATACCTACATACATATATAGAGTCTTTACAGAATGATAGCAGACACGGGGAAGACGAACAACAAGAGGAGAAGAGTTAGAAGAAAATCAACTTCAAGCTAAGAAGAAGAATACCAAGACATTTCCTCCAAACAAGAAAACAACACACACACAATCAAGCCGACCAAACACTGAGAACCCATGGCGGAACCCAACATGCACCGGACGCTTGACCTGACTCTATCCTGCCGCATCCAGGCGAGTTGCTGCTTAAAGTCCCTCACGCAAGCGCTGTTTAGCCACTGCACCTATTCTATCCTCCTAAAATTCACTTCAATCCCCCCCTGCCACTAGCATGTTATGTATGTATGTATGTATGTATGTATGTATGTATGTATGTATGTATGTATGAATGAATGCTAACTGCAACTTTGCGTATTAAAACTCATTACTCTTACCGAAGTAATATAGTGCGTGGTTATGTTATGTCATGTTAGGATAGATTATAAACTACATTGGGTTACATTTCGTGAGGTTCGGTGACGCTACAGGAAGTTAGGTGAGGTACCTGGAGGTTAGGTGAATGTTGACTGACTGACTGACAATTATTTGGAAGTGGTTCCAACACGTTCACACACAACCTATACTCATACCACAAGTCCAGAATTAGAGAGGATCATGTTATTGGATATATTTTCAACGATTTACTCAGTGTCTAACCAACTCTTTAGCGATTTAAATGTGGACCTAAAATTAGGTCCGTATATTTGTTTGTCGTGGTGGTGGTGGTGGTGTGCGCCCGTCCATCAGGTTGATTAACCACCAAAACCATAAAGGGTGCGGCCCTGCCGTTTCAGGGCATAAACCACATCCATGGCGGTGACGGTCTTCCTTTTTGCGTGCTCGGTGTAGGTGACGGCGTCACGGATGACGTTCTCCAGAAACACCTTGAGGACGCCGCGGGTCTCCTCGTAGATGAGGCCGGATATACGTTTAACACCTCCACGCCGAGCTAGACGACGAATGGCGGGCTTGGTGATACCCTGGATGTTGTCACGAAGCACCTTACGATGACGCTTGGCGCCACCCTTTCCAAGTCCCTTGCCTCCTTTGCCTCTTCCAGTCATGTTGTTGTGGTTGCTACTACAGGTGGTCCTGGTGTGGCTTCGCCCACGGTTTGGTGGGAGTAGGTGGCGTGCTGTGGACGCAGCGGTAGTATCGTTCATCCAAGGCCGTCCCTCCCTCTTGGAGGTGGGGCGTAGCTTGCGGATGACGCATGCGGCACTCGTGGCCAATGAGGTGGCCACTGAGGTGGAGAATGTCTGTATATAAGCCCGCCCGCCTGCCAGGCCGCCCGTATTTACTATTTCGTCGTCGAGATGGCCCGTACTAAACAGACTGCCCGCAAGTCCACTGGAGGCAAGGCTCCACGGAAGCAGCTTGCCACCAAGGTAGCTCGCAAGTCCGCCCCAGCCACCGGTGGTGTCAAGAAGCCCCATCGTTACAGGCCCGGAACCGTCGCCCTTCGTGAGATCCGTCGTTACCAGAAGAGCACAGAGCTACTCATCAGGAAGCTGCCCTTCCAGCGCCTGGTGCGTGAGATCGCCCAGGATTTCAAGACTGACCTGCGCTTCCAGTCGTCTGCCGTCATGGCTCTGCAGGAAGCCTCTGAGGCTTACCTGGTGGGTCTTTTCGAGGACACCAACCTGTGTGCCATTCACGCCAAGCGCGTTACCATCATGCCCAAGGACATCCAGCTGGCCCGGCGCATCCGCGGAGAGCGTGCTTAAGTCCTCTTCCTTGGGGAAAAAGAAAAAGCACAACAAAACCTACCAGACATCTATAACTCGGCCCTTCTCAGGGCCAAAGAACTGTTCTGAAGATAATTTTCATGACAATCGAAATGGTTGGTGGTAGGAGAGCGTTAATTTCGGTTACCCAAATCGCCTAACGGTAAGTTGGTAACAGTCGTGCAGGCACGAATGTATAGTAGGTCATCAATTCTGGAGGTGGGTGGGTGCAAAAAACAAGAGCTAGTAACAAATTAATATATAAAGAATAAGTAAGTAAATAAATAACTAAAATAAAAGAAAATTCAATAAAATAAAATAAAATGAATTGTTTACATGAAATAGGCGTGCTGCAAACAAGAAATGAAACCCAAACACACTCCATGTATGTCACTTTGCAGTGGGTGTAAAAGTACTCCACGCAGAATTTATTTATTTATTTATAATGTTTCGATTTAGTCCTGTTTCTACGCCAATAGAGAATGCAGATTATTATAATTTTTTTTATTTATTTCCCTCTCAATATATCACTGTCGGTAACTGTCTCTTTAACATGTAACTGTGGCTCCGAAGGAGCCGATTAAGTTGTAGTAGTGGGATGGCGTGTTTGTTGTGCACAAGTAACCTCTTACTTGGAAGAGGTGTACTTGGTGACAGCCTTGGTGCCCTCAGACACGGCATGCTTGGCCAGTTCACCGGGCAGCAAGAGTCGGACAGCTGTCTGGATTTCCCGACTTGTAATGGTGGAGCGTTTGTTGTAGTGCGCCAGGCGGGAAGCCTCGGCAGCGATACGCTCGAAGATGTCGTTCACGAAAGAGTTCATGATGGACATAGCTTTGGAGGAGACTCCTGTGTCGGGGTGCACTTGCTTCAGTACCTTGTAGATGTAGATGCTGTAGCTTTCCTTCCTCCTGCGCTTCTTCTTCTTGTCACCCTTGGCAATGGCCTTCTTGGCCTTTCCAGCCTTCTTGGCAGCCTTTCCGGAAGTTTTGGGAGGCATGGCGGCACAGTTACTCGTGGCGCGGAGCGAGAGAATTGAAAACTGGCCCGACTAACTTTTCCTTATATACCGAGCGGGCCGCTCAGGATCAGACTGGCTGCAGCTACGGCTCTCTTACATTGGTTGGGTCCGCGAGACGGCCACCTGGCCTGATCCTGAGCTTGGTATAAAAGACCAAGGTGGCGGGCGGAAATTTAACTCCTATCACGAAAAGCAGCAGCAGCAACATGTCAGGACGCTGCAAGGGAGGCAAAGTGAAGGGCAAGTCAAAGTCCCGTTCTAGCAGGGCCGGACTCCAGTTCCCCGTGGGTAGGATCCACCGTCTCTTGCGTAAAGGCAACTATGCTGATCGTGTTGGTGCAGGTGCCCCTGTGTACCTTGCAGCCGTCATGGAGTACCTGGCAGCAGAAGTGCTCGAGCTGGCCGGTAACGCCGCCCGCGACAACAAGAAGACCCGCATTATCCCGCGTCATCTTCAGCTTGCCATTCGCAATGACGAGGAGCTGAACAAGCTCCTATCTGGAGTCACCATTGCCCAAGGGGGTGTCCTTCCTAACATCCAAGCTGTGCTCCTCCCCAAGAAGACAGAGAAGAAAGAAGAACCCAAGGTTCGTTCACACAAGACAACCTAACCAAACAGGCTCCTTTCGGAGCCACAGGATATCACTTAAAGAGAGAAATATACGACATCAACGTTTTGCAGGATAACACTCTGTGCAAATTGAGTGAAATTGTTTTTGAATGGTGTAGATGTGAAGGGGTACTGCGGGGGCCTGGGGTGGGGGACTTAAACGGGACTTAGAAGGGCGCAGAAGCAGCAGCAGCAGCAGCAAGGGAGGCGACCTTATTTTCACTCTGGTTCATTGACAGTACACATTTACCAGCAGCATACATTGGAGTCATATTGTAATTGTAGACTAATCAGTGTGTGGGCTAGCCAATTTGGGATAAACAGCAAGAATGTAATGTCCTCAATGAAGTAATGACATAGTTCAAGATGTCTTTGACAGTGTCACATTCAATAATATAGTGCTTTAAAGGTGTATCACAAAGTTTACATGCTGAGTGTTCCGGTATGGGTACAGCGTTACTAACTAGCCAGATGTGTCTGTATCCTAACCTAATTCTGGCCACGACTACATCACACAGGCAAGTTGTTTGGACACTCTTCCTAGCCCCCTTGGTCCCTGTTCACCTACCTACTGTAGCAGTACGTAGGTACCTGTTGTAAATCGAAAGGTTGCCAATTCGTAATCAGGGAAAGTTGATTGAGCTTCTAAACTTGAACTGACATAATCCGAGGAGTGGTGATCCGAGGATCACAGACACTATCTCTCCCACTACAAATCCCTTCCTAACCTCCTGCTCCTTCCTCTGTCCTCCCCAAATTTAACCATGCTATCGCAAAGGTAATAATACAGGTAGAGACAACAACATATTTTCCTATTGTCTTATTATATATTAATAACAGAAAAGCTGCCGCCATCCCGGAGGCTATACATTGTCTCACTGTTCATTACCTCCACAATTCTTCCTCTTACTTCTTCTTCCATCAATACTTTATTAACGGTGTATGTAAGTTTCACCATGTATTGCACTACAGCGGTAGAGCAAAGTATATTTTGTTAGCAATAAACCAAAAGCATATTTTATGGCCTAATCATCACTACATAGAACACCACCCATAAAGCATGATACTAGTAGACCACAAACTGCTATAAACACCCAAAGCATATTTTATTGCCTAATCATCACTACATAGAACACCACTCATAAAACATGATACTATTAGACCACAAACTGCTATAAACCCCAATAATATAATAGACTATACTAGTGACTATAATTGTGTTACCCAATATTTTACGAAATAATACTATAAAACATAATAATAAACACACTATTAGTGTATATTAGTTGAATGCACAATCTGATGAGAAGTAAAAAAAAAAACAACAACATAACAATAACCTATAAAGAGTGTAGAGTATTTTTGTGCAAACTATTATACTAGTAGATGGTCTAAGATAACTGTATGTGAAGGAAAAGGTGTGCTCTCCACTCAAACTTTCTTTTTATGAAATCTCCAACTCCCCAGCTGAGCGGTACGCCCAATGGGAAACAAAACGGGGCACATAACACGCCGCCCGCCAGCTCTGGCTCGGTGAATAGGAATCAGTAATCGGGCGGAGTATAAACAACACCGCCGCCAATGTGCTCCTCCCATCTCTGAGGAAATCTGGTGGGCAACTTAGTATTATATTAGTATGTAATAATAATAACAATAATAAAAATAATAATAATAATAATAATAATACTAATAATAATAAGAATAATAATAATATTAATAATAATAATATTAATAATAATAACATGCAATTACATTTTATAACACATACTAACAAAATAGTGTATAGCCTACTATACTTAACTATAATAGGTTAGGTTGCGTAGGAGGATCTAAAAAGTACAGTAGTATATACACACACACACACACATACATATAGACAACAAACTAAATTAGAAACCACACGCCAGTGAAGTTATCAAATCCTCCAGTTTCCGTCTCCACCTCCTACGCCGACTCAAGTCCCTCGGTGTTCCTGCACACGAGCTCCTCAGTGTTTACACAACATTCATACTTCCCAAGCTCACCTGGTCTTCTTCCCTAAATACCACACAACGTAAACACCTAGAAAAAGTGCAAAAGAGGCCATGCAAGATTATTCTCTACCCTTCCTACTCCACATATCAAGAAGCGCTCAACACACTGACCGACCCTTTAGACTCTCACTGACCATCACCACGACCTCATCTGCAAATTTGGTAAGAAGCTTCTACACCATCCCCGACACCGGCTCCTACTACCACCTGAGATCCCTAGTCCGAGAATTGCTCTTTGACACCACAACCGCATCCAGCCCAGCCCATACGTGCACGAACTGATCGCTATAAGAACAGCCCAGTCCCAACCATTGTAAAAATTATCGATAACTTGTAATAAATCAGTGTACTCACTCCCAGTAAACACTACTCCTTGCACTGTCACTATGTTGAAATAAACTGTAGTTTGAGCTTTTCCCCAGCTAGTTATTATATGTCTTATTTGTGTCACTCATGTTACTTGTATATTATTTGTAATTCGTAACCCATTCCCCATATTATGTAACTGTATATTTTCAGCCTTCTGGCTGCCAAGCTCTTTCAATAAACCGTTAATTATTATTATTATTATTATTATTTATATGTTGGCCCATACCAACTCACTCCCCTGAACCCTCCTCCCCAGCGGACTATCAACAAGTTCTTGCCATAAGGTACTATTTCATTTGGCCAAGGAATGGAACCAGTGATGAATAGTGGTGAACAGTGCTTAACTCAGTGAAAAACAACCCGGCAGTTGAGTCTTACCCAAGCTAGCTAACCACCTTCACACAGTGAGGTCCCAGGTACCCGGTTATACTTCCCCTGAGACTCCACGATAGAGAGGCCTGGGACCACACCTCACCCACTTGAATGAGTGAGTCATGTGGACCACGTGGTGTCCCCAAGATGCTACGACACCACGTAGTGAATGTTTTGCTACAGCATCATCATGTGAAGTTCCTCATAACACCATCTGTGAGGTAACTGCTACATCATCAGGCCCCTCATAACGCCATCTATGAGGGAGTTACTACACTACGTGTCTGGTGTTCAACACCTCACCTTACATGATCTATGCGTGCAAACATTAATCTGTATGTTCACTGTGTGCTCCTTCACCTTTCTCTAATGAGGGCTTTTGTTAAACCACCAATGTATGTACTAAGTCAATTGTGTCCAATGTATACTTTCGAAAAGCCCTTGTTTGGGTTAGGTAGGAGAGAGTAGTCGTCATTATTGTCCAAGCCACATTATTTATTTCTATATATAAGTAATGTAGGCTGGTTTTTAAATACCTCAATCCTCTAACGGTGCCGTTTGTATATTAAGAAATACCGAAGCCATACAGTACAACACCAGCGAATATGAAGTATCACTGTAACCGGCAACTGTTACTCACTCATACCTACATACATATATAGAGTCTTTACAGAATGATAGCAGACACGAGGAAGACGAACAACAAGAGGAGAAGAGTTAGAAGAAAATCAACTTCAAGCTAAGAAGAAGAATACCAAGACATTTCTTCCAAACAAGAAAACAACACACACAATCAAGCCGACCAAACACTGAGAAACCATGGCGGAACCCAACATGCACCGGACGCTTGACCTGACTCTATCCTGCCGCATCCAGGCGAGTTGCTGCTTAAAGTCCCTCACGCAAGCGCTGTTTAGCCACTGCACCTATTCTATCCTCCTAAAATTCACTTCAATCCCCCCCTGCCACTAGCATGTTATGTATGTATGTATGTATGTATGTATGTATGTATGTATGTATGTATGTATGTATGTATGAATGAATGCTAACTGCAACTTTGCGTATTAAAACTCATTACTCTTACCGAAGTAATATAGTGCGTGGTTATGTTATGTCATGTTAGGATAGATTATAAACTACATTGGGTTACATTTTGTGAGGTTCGGTGACGCTACAGGAAGTTAGGTGAGGTACCTGGAGGTTAGGTGAATGTTGACTGACTGACTGACTGACTGACTGACAATTATTAGGAAGTGGTTCCAACACGTTCACACACAACCTATACTCATACCACAAGTCCAGAATTAGAGAGGATCATGTTATTGGATATATTTTCAACGATTTACTCAGTGTCTAACCAACTCTTTAGCGATTTAAATGTGGACCTAAAATTAGGTCCGTCTATTTGTTTGTCGTGGTGGTGGTGGTGGTGTGCGCCCGTCCATCAGGTTGATTAACCACCAAAACCATAAAGGGTGCGGCCCTGCCGTTTCAGGGCATAAACCACATCCATGGCGGTGACGGTCTTCCTTTTTGCGTGCTCGGTGTAGGTGACGGCGTCACGGATGACGTTCTCCAGAAACACCTTGAGGACGCCGCAGGTCTCCTCGTAGATGAGGCCGGATATACGTTTAACACCTCCACGCCGAGCTAGACGACGAATGGCGGGCTTGGTGATACCCTGGATGTTGTCACGAAGCACCTTACGATGACGCTTGGCGCCACCCTTTCCAAGTCCCTTGCCGCCTTTGCCTCGTCCAGTCATGTTGTTGTGGTTGCTACTACAGGTGGTCCTGGTGTGCTTCGCCGAATCGAAAAATGCTAGTGACAGGGGGGAAGGAGGTTCAGGAGAAGAATAAAGGGAGGATTGAAGTGAATTTTAGGAGGAGAGAACAGATGCAGTGGCTAAACACCGCTTGCGTGAGGGATTATAAGATGGGGGCAGCAGCAACAACCCGGCTGGACGCGGCAGGGAGGCGACAAGACAAGGCCAGGCTAGCGTCAGGTCAAGCGTCAGGTCAAGCGTCAGGTCAGGCGTCAGGTGCGTGTTGGGTTGGGCAATGGATGTTCAGTGCTTGGTCGGCTTGATTGTGTTTTGGTTTCTTGTGTGGAGGGGATGTCTTGGTCTTCTTAGCTTGATGTCGATTTTCTTCTCTCTCTCCTTCTCTTCTTGCTCTCTTGAATTGTCCATTCGTTTGTGTTTTGGTCTTCTTGTTCGTCTTCCTCGTATTTTAAGTCCTCATAGGTGTGGAAGAATTCAGAGAGGGAGAGGTTGACCACGTGGGCTTCAGCACCACTGGCCGCGTGGGCTTCAGCACCACGGGCCACGTGGTGTTCTTGGTTCTGTGTGGTGGGCTGCTTCTGTTGAGTTTTCTTTTCTTGGTTTTTCTTTACTGCTGGTTTTTTCTTTTCTTGGGAGCGTACAGCAAGGAGGGCCTTTTTGTAGCTCAGTTTTTTCTCAAGACGAGCCTTGGCTACCCTGCATTCCTCCTTCCATCTGGGGCAGGTCCGGTCGGCGGAGGAGTGTGGGCCACCACAGGCAACGCATTTTTTCTCTGTGTTGGGGCAGGCCGTGTAGCGGTGTCCAGGGCTGCCACACATGGAGCAGGTGTCTTCCTGCGCCTCACACTTGTTTACAGTGTGTCCATAGTGCTGGCATTTGTAACACCGTTTCGGTCTGCAGTAGGGCTTGACTGGCATAGTTAACCACGCCAGTTGAGCTTCCTTGGGTAGGGTGGAGTGGTGTCCGATGAGGGCAGTGGTGTCGGACAGCTTCTTCACAACTGGGAGCTGCTGCTCCTTGAGGAGCTCACTCAGCTCTGCTTTGTCCATGTGGGCAATTTCGGCGTGGGAGATTACACCCAGCTTCAAGTTGTCCCACATGAAGGCAAACATTTTAAAAGGAATGCCGTTGATGTCTGGGATCTCCGCGAGTTGAGCGGGCATGCCCATCTCGGCGAAGGTGATCTTGATGTCACCATGGAGCTTTAGGCGTCGCCCACGGTTTGGTGGGAGTAGGTGGCGTGCTGTGGACGCAGCGGTAGTATCGTTCATCCAAGGCCGTCCCTCCCTCTTGGAGGTGGGGCGTAGCTTGCGGATGACGCATGCGGCACTCGTGGCCAATGAGGTGGCCACTGAGGTGGAGAATGTCTGTATATAAGCCCGCCCGCCTGCCGGGCCGCCCGTATTGACTATTTCGTCGTCGAGATGGCCCGTACTAAACAGACTGCCCGCAAGTCCACTGGAGGCAAGGCTCCACGGAAGCAGCTTGCCACCAAGGCAGCTCGCAAGTCCGCCCCAGCCACCGGTGGTGTCCAAGAAGCCCCATCGTTACAGGCCCGGAACCGTCGCCCTTCGTGAGATCCGTCGTTACCAGAAGAGCACAGAGCTACTCATCAGGAAGCTGCCCTTCCAGCGCCTGGTGCGTGAGATCGCCCAGGATTTCAAGACTGACCTGCGCTTCCAGTCGTCTGCCGTCATGGCTCTGCAGGAAGCCTCTGAGGCTTACCTGGTGGGTCTTTTCGAGGACACCAACCTGTGTGCCATTCACGCCAAGCGCGTTACCATCATGCCCAAGGACATCCAGCTGGCCCGGCGCATCCGCGGAGAGCGTGCTTAAGTCCTCTTCCTTGGGGAAAAAGAAAAAGCACAACAAAACCTACCAGACATCTATAACTCGGCCCTTCTCAGGGCCAAAGAACTGTTCTGAAGATAATTTTCATGACAATCGAAATGGTTGGTGGTAGGAGAGCGTTAATTTCGGTTACCCAAATCGCCTAACGGTAAGTTGGTAACAGTCGTGCAGGCACGAATGTATAGTAGGTCATCAATTCGGGAGGTGGGTGGGTGCAAAAAACAAGAGCTAGTAACAAATTAATATATAAAGAATAAGTAAGTAAATAAATAACTAAAATAAAAGAAAATTCAATAAAATAAAATAAAATGAATTGTTTACATGAAATAGGCGTGCTGCAAACAAGAAATGAAACCCAAACACACTCCATGTATGTCACTTTGCAGTGGGTGTAAAAGTACTCCACGCAGAATTTATTTATTTATTTATAATATTTCGATTTAGTCCTGTTTCTACGCCAATAGAGAATGCAGATTATTATAATTTTTTTTTATTTATTTCCCTCTCAATATATCACTGTCGGTAACTGTCTCTTTAACATGTAACTGTGGCTCCGAAGGAGCCGATTAAGTTGTAGTAGTGGGATGGCGTGTTTGTTGTGCACAAGTAACCTCTTACTTGGAAGAGGTGTACTTGGTGACAGCCTTGGTACCCTCAGACACGGCATGCTTGGCCAGTTCACCGGGCAGCAAGAGTCGGACAGCTGTCTGGATTTCCCGACTTGTAATGGTGGAGCGTTGGTTGTAGTGCGCCAGGCGGGAAGCTTCGGCAGCGATGCGCTCGAAGATGTCGTTCACGAAAGAGTTCATGATGGACATAGCTTTGGAGGAGACTCCTGTGTCGGGGTGCACTTGCTTCAGTACCTTGTAGATGTAGATGCTGTAGCTTTCCTTCCTCCTGCGCTTCTTCTTCTTGTCACCCTTGGCAATGGCCTTCTGGGCCTTTCCAGCCTTCTTGGCAGCCTTTCCGGAAGTTTTGGGAGGCATGGCGGCACAGTTACTCGTGGCGTGGAGCGAGAGAATTGAAAACTGGCCCTGACTGACTGATGTTGGGGATTACTGGCCTCTTCGCCATTAGGCTATTTCGGCCGAAGCTGATGTCTTCTTTCTTCTTCTAATCTTGGTCTTCTTTCTTGCTACAACTAATCTGATGTTCTTGTTTCTTCTTTTCTTGTTATTCTTGTGTTCTTCTTGTTCTTGGTATTTTGGTTACTTCTTTCTTCTTGTTGTTTTATTTGGGATGAATTATGGTATGCATGAGTGATATGATGGTGAGTTAGTGACAGACCAGATGAAGTGGCTTGTCAGGTGACTAGTTTCTCTGTGATTTTTTTTTTTTT
>NW_024729824.1:430000-444454 GCF_018991925.1 Homarus americanus | reverse complement strand
GAGGGAAGTGTGGGAGGGGTGGAGGAAGTGTAGGAGGGGTGGAGGGAAGTGTGGGGAGGGGTGGAGGGCACTGAGGGAGGGGGTGGAGGTGGGAGGGGGGTGGAGGGAAGTGTGGGAGGTTGAGGAGGTGTTAAGGGGTCCACCATCAAAGTCACACCAACTGGCCTCCCAAACCTCTCTAGCTTTTTTGCCCAAACCCCGACCAACCGAGAAGGCTTACAATTACGAAGTCGGTCTTGTGACGGCCAACTATAAATGAGAAAAATGACGGCAGGAGTTTAAATTTTGCCAATTATCTCACTAATAGCGGAACTTTGACTGACGCAATTAATCAAAAGTAAAAAACTCTCTCTCTCTCTTCTCTCTCTCTCTCTCTCTCTTCTCTCAACCTCCCTACCTCACAACCTCACCACTACACCTCACAACCTTACCACTACTCTCACAACCTCCTCCCTACTCTCACAACCTCCCCACTACTCACAACCTCACCACTACTCTCACAACCTCCCCACTACTCTCAACTCCATTTCCCACAACCTCCCCACTACTCTCACAACCTCCCCACTACTCTCACAACCTCCCCACTACTCTCACAACCTCCCCTCTGCTCCCTCAACTTTGGAGTGGTCGAGACATCAGTGTGCAGAGTCAGGCCTTCCCACTTGTCCAGGAGAGGAGGAGACGACTGAACCCTCCTCCTCCTCCTCCTCCTCCTCCTCTTAATTTTTAGGTCGTCTTCTTCTTCTTCTTCTTTTTCGCTTTTATCATCTCTATCGCTTCCTTCTCCTATTTGTGTCAGTAACTGATTACCTATAAGTGATAGACTAACCTAACCTAACCTAACCTAACCCAACCCAACCCAACCTAACCTAACCTAACCCAACCCAACCCAACCCAACCTAACCCCAACCTAACCAACTAACCTAACCTAACCTAACCTAACCTAATCGGCTTTAGTTTAATCTTTAAAATGTGAGTCCAGTAAAACTAAAGTCTTTTGAATTGGGACTCACTGGGACTCACTGGGACTCACTGGGACTCACTGGTACCATTAGATTACAGACCCATTAGGGTAAGTCCCTTTAAAATTATGGCCCATTTGACCGGTCATCAACGGGCCTATAATGTGAACCTCACTAGGCGGCACTATAACCCGTACTCACTAGGTGGCACTATAACCCGTACTCACTAGGTGGCACTATAAGACGTACTCACTAGGTGGCACTATAACCCGTACTCACTAGGTGGCACTATACGCCGTACTCACTAGGTGGCACTATAACCCGTACCTCACTAGGTGGCACTATAACCCGTACTCACTAGGTGGCACTATAACCCGTACTCACTCGGTGGCACTATGACCCGTACTCACTAGGTGGCACTATCCCGTACTCACTAGGTGGCACTATGACCCGTACTCACTAGGTGGCACTATAAGACGCTAACTAGGTGGCATTATAACCCGTCCTCACTAGGTGGCACTATACGCCGTACTCACTAGGTGTCACTATAACCCGTACTCACTAGGTGGCACTATAACCCACTCACTAGGTGGCACTATAAGACGTACTCACTAGGTGGCACTTAAGACGTACTCACTAGGTGGCACTATAACCCGTACTCACTAGGTGGCACTATAAGACGTACTCACTAGGTGGCACTATAACCCGTACTCACTAGGTGGCACTATACGCCGTACTCACTAGGTGGCACTATAACCCGTACTCACTAGTGGCACTATAACCCGTACTCACTAGGTGGCACTATAACCCGTACTCACTCGGTGGCACTATGACCCGTACTCACTAGGTGGCACTATAACCCGTACTCACTAGGTGGCACTATAACCCGTACCACTAGGAATAACCTGCACTACTAGGTGGCACGATAAGACGTGCTCACTAGGTGGCTATAACCCGTCCTCACTAGGTGGCACTATACGCCGTACTCACTAGGTGGCACTATAAGACGTGCTCACTAGGTGGCATTATAACCCGTCCTCACTAGGTGGCACTATAAGCCGTACTCTCACTTGGTGTTTTACTCTGTCGGTCACATTGGATCTGTGTTCCCCCGGTCGTTGGTCACCAGCCGGGAGAATAGTCACGTTTTCATTTTGCTTCAACTTGTGCCATTAACTGCTAATGGCTTTTGTGTTCCACGCTGTCATAAACTACTCCGCCATTACGACAATGGCACCATGACTCTCACACAGCAACCGCCCACCGCACCTATGACCGCTGACCTCCCTCTACCGCTGACCTCCCTCTACAGCTGACCTCCCTCGACCG
Organism: Homarus americanus; assembly: GCF_018991925.1. Lineage (NCBI taxonomy): Eukaryota > Metazoa > Arthropoda > Malacostraca > Decapoda > Nephropidae > Homarus > Homarus americanus. The sequence goes on along the minus strand of NW_024729824.1, from coordinate 442,163 downwards.
GTGACTTCCTCGACCGGCACTCCCTCCGACCAGTGACCTCCCTCGACCGGTGACCTCCCTCTACCGGTGACCTCCTCTACCGGTGACCTCCCTCTACGCTGACCTCCCTCTACCGCTGACCTCCTCTACCGCTGACCTCCCTCTACCGCTGACCTCCCTCTACCGCTGACCTCCCTCGACCGCTGACCTCCCTCTACCGCTCCAAACGTCGCCCGACTGTAAGGTTCTCAGCTGTACTAGTCACCCGTCAACAACCTTTGCTGACCTCTCCCACCACACATAAGAACATAAGAATGGAGGAAACTGCAGCGGGCCTATTGGCCCATACTGGGCAGTCCATTTACACCCATCCTCCCACACCCACTACCCACATCCCCCACCACACTACCACATCCCCACCACGCCCGGGGAGGTGGTCCTGGAGTGCCACCTGGGAGGAGGTGGTTCCTGGGTGCCCACACCAGGAGGTGGTCTGGGTGCCACACCTGGGCAGGTGGACCTGGGTCCCACGCCCGGGAGGTGGTCCTGAGTGCCACACCTGGGGAGGTGGACCTGGGTGCCACGCCCGGGAGGTGGTCCTGGGTGCCACACCTGGGAGGTGGACCGATGCCACGCCAGGAGGTGGTCAGATGCCACACCGGAGGTGGACCTGGGTGCCACCTGGGGAGGTGGACCTGGAGTGCCACGCCTGGGGAGGTGGTCGGGTGCCACACCTGGGAGGTGAACCTGGTGCCACGCCTGGAGGGGTCCTGGGTGCCACGCCTGGGAGGTGGTCCCGGGTGCCACGCCTGGGAGGTGGTCCTGGGTGCCACGCCTGGGAGGTGGACCTGGGTGCCACGCCTGGGGAGGTGGTCCCGGGTGCCACACCAGGGGAGGTGGTCCCGGGTGCCACGCCAGGAGGTGGTCCCGGGTGCCACGCCTGGGGAGGTGGTCCTGGGTGCCACACCGGGGAGGTGGACCTGGGTGCCACACCTGGGGAGGTGGACCTGGGTGCCACGCCAGGGGAGGTGGTCCTGGGTGCCACACCTGGGCAGGTGGTCCTGGGTGCCACGCCGGGAGGTGGTCCTGAGTGCCACACCTGGGAGGTGGACCTGGGTGCCACGCCAGGGGAGGTGGTCAGGTGCCACACCTGGGGGAGGTGGACCTGGGTGCCACGCCAGGAGGTGGTCGGGGTGCCACGCACCTGGGGAGGTGGACCCGGGTGCCACCCCCGGGAGGTGGTCTGAGTGCCACGCCTGGGGAGGTGGACCTGGGTGCCCCACGCCTGGGGAGGTGAACCTGGGTGCCACGCCTGGGGAGGGTCCTGGGTGCCACGCCTGGGGAGGTGGTCCCGGGTGCCACGCCTGGGGAGGTGAACCTGGGTGCCACGCCTGGGGAGGTGGTCCGGGTGCCACGCCTGGGGAGGTGGTCCCGGGTGCCACGCCTGGGGAGGTGGTCTGGGTGCCGCCCACGGGAGGTGGTCCTGGTGCCACGCCTGGGGAGGTGGTCCCGGGTGCCACGCCTGGGGAGGTGGTCCGGTGTGCCACGCCTGGGGAGGTGGTCCTGGGTGCCACGCCTGGGGAGGTGGTCCCGGGTGCCACGCCTGGGGAGTGGTCCTGGGTGCCACGTCCGGGGAGGTGGACCTGGGTGCGGGAGGTGGTCCTGGGTGCAGGAGGAGGTCCTGGGTGCGGGAGGTGGTCTGGGTGCGGGAGGTGATCCTGGGTGCGGGAGGAGGTGGTCCTGGGTGCGGAGGTGATCCTGGGTGCGGGAGGTGGTCCTGGGTGGGGAATTAATGTAAACACCAGCAGACACAAGCTCTGTCTCTCTACATCTAAATAATGACGTTAGTTATGTAGAGAGAGAGAGAGAGAGAGAGAGAGAGAGAGAGAGAGAGAGAGCTAGCTTTGCTTCCCTAGTAACATGTGGTACAGACACTCGCCTCCACGGACACAAGCACCACACCCACAGGATTCAATCGTCAGCTTTACCACGCAGCATTCATCAGCTCTCTTAACTATTTGTCCTTACATACTAATCCATTGACAGAAATTTCCTTCCAAGCTCCGGTCCCGCTCACGTCGTGCTGCACCCCCACCTCCTGTGACCACTTGCTTGGGTGTCAGTTAATGTGTAGCTGTGAGTAATACGCCCTTAAACCTAACCTAACCTTCAGGACTGAGGTGTACACAGTCTCCACGTCTTACAGCCAGGTATAGGGTGTTGTACACTCAGTCATCACCAGTCGTAACACTTGGAGTTCTTCACTACACAGGGACAATATTGTACAGTGCGTCTGGTCTTGGCAGGTGAACCAAACTGTTGTGTCAGCTCACCAGTTATCTGCTACAAGTTTTTCTTCATGTGTACGATTTTCGGCCTCAATAAATATAATGTACAACTAACGTTTCTGGCCTCGTATATCCTCGTATATCATTATATATATATATATATATATATATATATATATATATATATATATATATATATATATATATATATATATATATATATATATATATATATATATATATACAGCTGCCATAGTTGGCTGGCCGTGTTAATAATTGCCCCACTGGTGTTTTACAATAACTGTCATATTTCGGTTTAGTTACGTCCTATTTATTTTGTTTATGATAAACTGTGGCCGAGCAATTTGAAAATTTGCGACGAATGTGACATAATTTTGGTGGAGCAGCGATATTACTGTCAGGCGGCAGCAGACGGCCGCTGTGTTAGCCTCGCCACCACCAATACCTACAACAGTAGTGAACATTAAACTGTACCCGTGTCCATATATCTCCAGCCACCATCATTATATATTACTATATACTTCATCGTTATATATTGTCTTTTATATGAGGAATATCTTTACCCCAGTGTGTTGAGTCTTCAACTGTTGGTCTGGAACTTTGCAGGATATTTGTATAAGCGTAGGTCGTCATCATCATCACAATCATCGTCACAATCACCATCATCACTCTCATCCTCACCATCACTATCATCCCCATCATTATCACTGACATTATCATCACCATCCCTGCTACCTTCACTACCGTCAACACCACTCTGCTTCTTCCCTTCTCCCTTGTCACCACTATCATCACCATCACATATATCACAACCTCAACTACCACCATCACACATCACCATCAACGTATGCCTTTCTTCTGGACGCTGTGTCGGGGAGGGCTGGCAGTGGGGGATAGAGGGGCTCGTGGGGGAGAGGGGCTGGAGGGGAAGGGGACTGGTGGGGGAGGGGGGCTGGTGGGGAGAAGGGATAGGTATCACAATGTTCCTCTAACACACAATCACTCCCTGACAAGTCGCTCATAGTTCACGGTAAGTGGCCCACCGACCCGGCCCACCGACCCGGCCCACCGACCCGGCCATCACTCTCCCTACACCTGCGTTAATCACCTCGCTCCACCACTTGCCTGGGGACTATCGCCTCTACTGCATCCTGACAGAGAGCTGATTCCCACCCTGGCTAACATAATGACCCTCACTTAAGCCACCCAAATGGGATTTTAACCCTTATGGTGTTGACCCAAAGAGATTAAAAGCCCATCCCGCCGCCGAGTTTACCACACTCAACCACCGCTCGTGGGAATAACGATCTTAACCACAGTGGGAAATAAAGGTCATTATTCTTCACCGCCCTGTCATCCCTCCCCCTCGTAAACAAGGATGATCGCCCTTAAAGTAGGAGGCCATTAAGGTGGTGTTGTGTGAGCCGTGTGTCCGGATCAACTTTGTCAGCGACAGTTAGCGCGGTGCTGATAATGGCGCCGGGATCACCTAAATACCTCATTACAGGGACCTTATGGCCCATCATTTATTAGGTGTCAATATTAGCAAGGCCAGGATGCTACATTTCCACCCCGGACATGGTGCAGTGGACACGTGTAGGGGGAGGGGTGGTGTGGGAGGGAGGAGTAGGGGTAGGTGGGAGATGGAGGGGTAGGGTGGGGGAGAAGCAGGGGTAGATGGGGGAAAGAGGAAAGGAAAGAGTAGGGTGGGGAGGAGCAGGAGTAATATGGGGGTGAGAGGAGGGAGGGGGTTTTTGTTTACCAGTGAATAGATTACTCGACCTTCTAGTATCTATCACCTTCCTACTGTAATAATAATAATAATAATAATAATAATAATAATAATAATAATAATAATAATAATGATAATGTGATAATGATAATGATGATGATGATGATGATGATGATGATGATGATGATAGTACAACATCTCGGTTGCGTCAGAAGGCCCATTAAATACACAAGCCATTGATGTCTTTTATCAAGTAAAGTTCTGAACTCGGAAAAAAAAAAGTTTGTCGCAATAACGCGAGGTTGAACACACACTTAAAACTTTCTGGTGAAGGCAGGATCTACCTTTAAAAAGTTTTGTAACTTTGTAAAATTTCAGATGAGAATTTATGAGCCACTTATGACTTATCGTGAATGTTGGAACGACGGTGGCGAAGATGAGGAGAGAGAGAGAGAGAGAGACTGATCACTGCTACGCTGGACAGACTTCCATACAAGATTAGATAACAGCATAGATGACATTAGCGTCATATTATAACTGAGGACTAATTAGCATGGATTAATATTTTTATGATAGACAGCAAGAATGTCCTCAAGCACTCCTGATTCAATGTAGTAATTACATAGTTCATGATACAATAAGCCAGGTGGCCTGAAGTCTTTGATAGTGTCACATTCAATAATATAGTGTTCAAGTGTTATGCTTTAAAGGTTTATCACAAAGTTTACAGCTGAGTGTTCCGGTATGGGTACAGCGTCACTAACTTGCCAGAGGTGTCTGTATCCTAGCCTAATTCTGCCACGACTAGATCACATTGTCTGGTTCTGTCCTTGTGCTGGCCATACCGGTACCTGTTGTGCTGGTCATACCGGTACCTCTTGTTGTGTTGGCCATACCGGTACCTGTTGTGCTGGCCATACCGGTACCTCTTGTTGTTGGCCATACCGGTACCTGTTGTGCTGTCCATACCGGTACCTCTTGTTGTGTTGGCCATACCGGCTGTTGTTGCTGGCCATACCGGTACCTCTTGTTGTGTTGGCCATACCGGTACCTCTTGTTGTGCTGGCCATACCGGTACCTCTTGTTGTGTTGGCCATACCGGTACCTGTTGTGCTGGCCATACCGGTACCTCTTGTTGTGTTAGCCATACCGGTACCTGTTGTGCTGGCCATACCGGTACCTCTTGTTGTGTTGGCCATACCAGTTCCTGTTGTGCTGGCCATACCGGTACCTCTTGTGCTGGCCATACCGGTACTTCTTGTTGTGTTGGCCATACCGGTACCTCTTGTGTTGGTATACCGGTACCTGTTGTAGTGCTGGCCATACCGGTACTTCTTGTTGTGCTGGTCATACCGGTACCTCTTGTTGTGCTGGCCATACCGGTACCTCTTGTTGTGTTGGCCATACCGGTACCTCTTGTTGTGTTGGCCATACCGGTACCTCTTGTAGTGCTGGCCATACCGGTACTTCTTGTTGTGCTGGTCATACCGGTACCTCTTGTTGTGTTGGCCATACCGGTACCTCTTGTTGTGCTGGCCATACCGGTACCTGTTGTGCTGGCCATACCGGTACCTCTTGTTGTGCTGGCCATACCGGTACCTCTTGTTGTGCTGGCCATACCGGTACCTCTCTTGTTGTGCTGGCCATACCGGTACCTGTTGTGCTGGCCATACCGGTACCTCTTGTTGTGTTGGCCATACCGGTACCTCTTGTTGTGTTGGCCATACCGGTACCTCTTGTTGCGGCCATACCGGTACCTCTTGTGCTGGTCATACCGGTACCTGTTGTAGTGCTGGCCATACGGTACCTGTTATTGCTGGCCATACCGGTACCTCTTGTTGTGCTAGCCACCGGTACCTCTTGTTGTGCTGCATACCGGTACCTCTTGTTGTGTTGGCCATACCGGTACCTCTTGTTGTGTTGGCCATACCGGTACCTGTTGTAGTGCTGGCCATACCGGTACCTCTTGTTGTGCTGACGATACCGGTACCTCTTGTTGTGTTGGTCATACCGGTACCTGTTGTTGTGCTGGCCATACCGGTACCTGTTGTGCTGGCCATACCGGTACCTCTTGTTGTGCTGGCCATACCGGTACCTCTTGTTGTGTTGGCCATACCGGTACCTGTTGTTGCCCATCCGGTACCTCTTGTTGTGTTGGCCATACCGGTACCTGTTGTGCTGGCCATACCGGTACCTCTTGTTGTGCTAGCCATACCGGTACCTGTTGTGTTGGCCATACCGGTACCTCTTGTTGTGCTAGCCATACCGGTACCTCTTGTTGTGCTGGCCATACCGGTACCTCTTGTTGTACTAGCCATACCGGTACCTCTTGTTGTGTTGGCCATACCGGTACCTCTTGTTGTGCTGGCCATACCGGTACCTCTTGTTGTGTTGGTCATACCATCTTGTTGTGGCCATACCGGTACCTCTTGTTGTGCTGGCCATACCGGTACCTCTTTGCTGGCCATACCGGTACCTCTTGTTGTGCTAGCCATACCGGTACCTCTTGTTGTGCGCATACCGGTACCTCTTGTTGTGCTGATCCATACCGGTACCTCTTGTTGGTAGCCATACCGGTACCTCTTGTTGTGCTGGCCATACCGGTACCTCTTGTTGTGCTGGCCATACCGGTACCTCTTGTTGTGCTGGCCATACCGGTACCTCTTGTTGTGCTGGCATACCGGTACCTCTTGTAGTGCTGGCCATACCTGTACCTCTTGATTGCTGGCCATACCGGTACCTCTTGTTGTGCTGGCCATACCGGTACCTCTTGTTGTGCTGGCCATACCGGTACCTCTTGTTGTGCTGGCCATACCGGTACCTCTTGTTGTGCTGGCCATACCGGTACCTCTTGTTGTGCTGCCATACCGGTACCTCTTGTTGTGCTGGCCATACGGTACCTCTTGTTGTGCTAGCCATACCAGGTACCTCTTGTTGTGCTGGCCATACCGGTACCTCTTGTTGTGCTGGCCATACCGGTACCTCTTGTTGTGTTGGCCATACCGGTACCTCTTGTTGTGTTGGCCATACCGGTACCTCTCGTTGTGTTGGCCATACCGGTACCTCTTGTTGTGCTGGCCATACCGGTACCTCTTGTTGTGTTGGCCATACCGGTACCTCTTGTTGTGTTGGCCATACCGGTACCTCTTGCTGTGCTGGCCATACCGGTACTTCTTGTAGTGCTGGCCATACCGGTACCTCTTGTGCTGTCCATACCGGTACCTCTTGTTTATACTGGCCATACCGGTACCTCTTGTTGTGTTGGCCATACCGGTACCTCTTGTTGTGCTGGCCATACCGGTACCTTTTGTTGTGCTGGCCATACCGGTACCTCTTGTAGTGTTGGCCATACCGGTACCTCTTGTTGTGCTTGCCATACCGGTACCTCTTGTTGTGCTGGCCATACCGGTACCTCTTGTTGTGCTGGCCATACCGGTACCTCTTGTTGTGCTGGCCATACCGGTAGCTCGTCCGAAAATGTCATATTTACTAACACTACAACTGTCAGGTCTCTGTATTTCTTAGTTTAATTCTACATGATTTTAACTTGTATGTTCACTATACATCATTGGACAGGCCTAAGTGACTGTCTATATTTTCATTGATTAATCGATCATGTGTCCTACTTCCAGCATGGGGCAGAATCCACTCACTAGACAATATGAAGGTTGAGTTATCATATACCATTTTAAACACCGATTGTAAAGCACGTCGAGTGTCACAGGTTATCATACTACCTCCATTATTCTTTAAGGTAATCTATGTACCAGGTATAGATTCCCGTTAGTTCAGTGTGTGTTGTGTTGACCTCGTTCTCTTTATTTATTCAACCTAATCCACCTGTGTTTGTCTGCACAGAACTAACTTAACAGTCACTTAATGTAATACTCTAAAGATGACCGATGTTATGGGACACACTTGTCTAGGAGTTAATATTATGTTCCACAACACAAGGGAAGATAAACGGCATTATTCACAATACACTATAAACTACTATAATATATAAAGTATTAACCATATTTACACTATATACACACAATAATCACAATACACTATAAACTACTATAATATATAAAGTATTAACCATATTTACACTATATACACACAATAATCACAATACACTATAAACTACTATAATATATAAAGTATTAACCATATTTACACTATATACACACAATAATCACAATACACTATAAACTACTATAATATATAAAGTATTAAACATATTTACACTATATACACACAATAATCACAATACACTATAAACTACTATAATATATAAAGTATTAACCATATTTACACTATATACACACAATAATCACAATACACTATAAACTACTATAATATATATAGTATTAACCATATTTACACTATATACACACAATAATCACAATACACTATAAACTACTATAATATATAAAGTATTAACCATATTTACACTATATACACACAATAATCACAATACACTATAAACTACTATAATATATAAAGTATTAACCATATTTACACTATATACACACAATAATCACAATACACTATAAACTACTATAATATATAAAGTATTAACCATATTTACACTATATACACACAATAATCACAATACACTATAAACTACTATAATATATAAAGTATTAAACATATTTACACTATATACACACAATAATCACAATACACTATAAACTACTATAATATATAAAGTATTAAACATATTTACACTATATACACACAATAATCACAATACACTATAAACTACTATAATATATAAAGTATTAACCATATTTACACTATATACACACAATAATCACAATACACTATAAACTACTATAATATATAAAGTATTAAACATATTTACACTATATACACACAATAATCACAATACACTATAAACTACTATAATATATAAAGTATTAACCATATTTACACTATATACACACAATAATCACAATACACTATAAACTACTATAATATATAAAGTATTAAACATATTTACACTATATACACACAATAATCACAATACACTATAAACTACTATAATATATAAAGTATTAACATATTTACACTATATACACACAATAATCACAATACACTATAAACTACTATAATATATAAAGTATTAACATATTTACACTATATACACACAATAATCACAATACACTATATACTACTATATTATAAATTAACCATATTTACACTATATACACACATATATACACACTATATATACACTATACAATACACTATAAACTACTATAATATATAAAGTATTAACATATTTACACTATATACACACAATAATCACAATACACTATAAACTACTATAATATATAAAGTATTAACCATATTTACACTATATACACACAATAATCACAATACACTATAAACTACTATAATATATAAAGTATTAACCATATTTACACTATATACACACAATAATCACAATACACTATAAACTACTATAATATATAAAGTATTAACCATATTTACACTATATACACACAATAATCACAATACACTATAAACTACTATAATATATAAAGTATTAACCATATTTACACTATATACACACAATAATCACAATACACTATAAACTACTATAATATATAAAGTATTAACCATATTTACACTATATACACACAATAATCACAATACACTATATACTACTATAATATATAAAGTATTAACCATATTTACACTATATACACACAATAATCACAATACACTATAAACTACTATAATATATAAAGTATTAACCATATTTACACTATATACACACAATAATCACAATACACTATAAACTACTATAATATATAAAGTATTAACCATATTTACACTATATACACAGAAGGTGATAATAAAAGTACATTAACTACAACTGAGAAACAACACGAGGGAGAAAAAGACGAGAACCTCTAATGTTATAATTAGTTCATGGAATAAGTGTTACCTATCACAATATACATTATAATCCTAACCCATGTACACAAAGTGAGGTGACCACTCAGTAGCATCCATAGGTTACCATGATGAGATGTATCAAGTGAAACATGTATATGGAGTAAGTAACAAGATCATTAGATTACAAGATGATGTAACCGCTAGATTAAGGTTAGGATATAAGTACCTCTGGCAGTATGTTCCTCAAGCAGATGTGAACAAGACTAAATGTATAGTGTGTGGCCAGACATATGGCCACACACTCCAACACTACGTCTTAGACTGTGAAAAAATAGAGCCTTATAGGGACAGATCCAAGCACACTGTGTATGCAGTGGCAGAGCACTTTATCTCTGCTGACAAGATAGCTGATATACTAAGGCTGTATCCACACTTCGCATGTAGAGTACCTAATCAAAATTCTAAGTACTGACTTGAACAATGTACGAGAAACACTCTGATAAACACCCTTTGTGGCCTCGACTCTGTAATCCTTTTTGCGCTACTGCTCACAGGATGAGTATGGGGTGCACAATAAACTAGCTGCGGTCCGGGGCAAAAGTAAAAAATTTCAAATTGAGTGAGACGCTACAGCCAAGCCACGTTACATACAGCCTTTTATAGAAGGTTGTGGAGAGACGGTCACAGTTATTGAGTTATACTTTTATTCCTGTATCACACTACTGATTCACGAGAGAGAGAGACGGGGAGAGAGAGAGAGGTGAGTAAAAACAACAACACCGACCACAGCTCTCAGACCAGCGGGAGGATCAGTTGCCAGAGGCCAATACACACACACACACACACATATAAATAACAATTTCTCGGAAACGAAACAATTCACAATTTATTCTTCAGTTACAGTAATTGAATAACAGGTTAAATCAAAGTTCTTCTCAATGTACACAAGATCACATACATGTACACTCTACGACAACAAATAAATACACACAGCGGACGTCCACAACACAGGAATAATAAAGCCCGAAACAATACGATTATATCTATTAATTTTTTTCCTAATGATTTCAATTACAACTGTAAATTAATACCGTCCACGTAAATCAGATTAGGGTATGATATCTATATAGTAAACACAACTGTAATTGAATCCTCACTAAAGCCGCAGAAAATATTAATGACATAGTGGTCGAGTGAGGCAATATTAGCGCCGCCACCACCACACCCACCGACCAACCAACGCCTAACAAAAAGCGGTTCACCACATCTCACGGGCGACACGCTGGCCAATTAGATCAGGGCGCTGGTCCCGCCTCACGCCTTCTCCGCCAATCAAATTACTGGAGGCCATCTACACCCGCCACCGCCCTTACACGCCCCAGTAACCTGGTTATTACCCGCCTCTTGCCCACATAATACACAAATCAATGGCCTCCCTATTTTTAACCTTCGCCCTTACGCTGTTATTTCTGCCGATCGCCAGCAACGAGACATAAATTACGGCCAGAGTTGAGGATGATTAGAGGCGAGACGAGCCAGCAAGGGGCCTGTGATTGAGGACCATCTTGCTGTAGTGTAGTGGTTCAATAGTTGGCTGGGGGGACCGGTGGTAAAAGCGGTACCGTTCTTGCCTCGCAAGCGAGATGTCACGGGTTCGATTCCCGGGCCGGTGGAAGTTGTTTGGACTTACTTCCTAGCCCCCACTAGTCCCTGTTCACCTAACAGTAAAGTAGGTACCTGGTGTAAATCGAAAGTTGCGAATTCGTATTCAGGGACAAGTTGTTGGAGCTTCCAATAAATTGATGACATAAACCACTGACTCTCCTGGCTACTACGCCCTTGACTCTTCAGGCTTCTACGCCCTTGACTCTTCAGGCTTCTACACCCTTAACTCATGAGACACAAAGGCAAGCATGAACTTAGCATGCTTCCCTGTTGGGCGCTGTAAACGCTTCTGCGCTTCACCTTACACAAGGATGTAGGGGAGTGCCCAATAAGAAAAAATAAATAGTTGGCTGTTGGTGTAACCCACTCTTACGTGTAACCCACTCTTACGTGTAACCCACTCTCAAGTGTAACCCACTCTTAAGTGTAACCCACTCTTAAGTGTAACCCACTCTTACGTGTAACCAGATCTCAGGTACAGTACAACCAGGTCTCAGGTACAGTACAACCAAGGTCTCAGGTACAGAACAACCAGGTCTCAGGTACAGTACATCCAGGTCTCAAGTACAGTACTCTCAGGTAC